>NW_024386328.1:0-2145 GCF_016835505.1 Polypterus senegalus | reverse complement strand
AAAAGAAGAGTTAATTCAGGGCAGCAAAATAGTTTTGAAAAAGAAGGGTTAATTCAGGGCAGCAAAATAGTGGTGAAAAAGAAGGGTTAAAAATAAAGGGTTAATTCAGGGCAGCAAAATAGTGAAAAAAAAAGGTTTTATTCATGGCAACAAAATAGGGGTGAAAAGAAGGGTTAAAATAAAGGGTTAATTCAGGGCAGCAAAATAGGGGTTCACAGGGTTATAGTTAAGTCAGTGCAGTACGTTTAGGGTGAAAGTGGAGGGTTTTGCTAATTTTTTTTTTGTTTTTTCGTTTACATTGCAGTGTCTCCTTAAGGTATTTAAACGTCCAGGTCTGGTTAGTTTTGTTCCACCAGTTTGAACCTTTGTCTATTTATCTATTTCCATGGAAATTGCTCACGTTGTAAATTTCTTTTCAAGCTTTATTGTGTAACTAGTAAAATACCCGCGCTTCGCAGCGGCGAAGTACTGCATTAAAATTGTTATTAAGAAGAAAATTGAATCTTTTTAAACTGAGGGAAAATATGGCAATAATGATTTGTTAAGGATCTCTTTGTATGCCACATTGTGAGTTCGGCCCTCCGGGTGTAATCTGACCAAGCTGTGCGCTGAGTTTACTCTTTAATCGGTTTGAGTTTCATGGTTTGTTTCAATGACGACAGATCCACAGGTGAAGGTCTTAAGCATTTCACTCTTCTAGAGCTCCTGTGTAGTCTAATTATCTCCTGTACGTCATCAGTCCACACCTTGAACCTGTCCAGTCATTCAATACATAAGACAGAATGGATATCAAGAGTGAGCCTGATATGGCCGTGCAATATGTGACACAGAGAATGGAAAAGGCAGGTGCCATCTCTTGGCATGGAAACCACTCGGTAAGTGACAGTTCTTTGATCGATGGTGATCACCTCGATAGACATGTTAATGGGCATACAGTTGGAATGATAAAGGAAATGGGTACCCGAACAATGTAAAGTAAGTCTAAAATACTACACAATAACTATAATTGTAATAAACGAACAATAAAACAGCGGAGAAGCCGTGGATTAAATAAAAAGGCTGTAGTTATCAGCAGGGAGACGTGAATCCTGTGGCAAAGCAAGGAAGGGAATGTAGAGACTGGAGCGACGGACGGCCTTATATAGGCAGGCAGCCATCAACGTGGGAGGAGTTAAGATGGGGGACCCAATGCCACGTCACACGGTGACCGAGCTGCAGGCTATGGACGTATATATGTATGTAAGTAGGATCCAGTTAGCGTTGGGAATCCGCGTACCAAATTTCTTAAAGATGGGCCCATTAGTAACAAAGACCGTTGGAAAGTTCAATATGGCGGCCGACAGTGGCATCATACCACCGAAATGAGTACCAAATTTCAGCCTTCTACCTACACGGGAAGTTGGAGAATTAGTGATGAGTGAGTGAGTGATTGAGTGAGGGCTTTGCCTTTTATTAGTATAGAAGATATATTTAATGAGCTGTGGCCGTAAGGTGGTCGGTGCCTGTCGTGGTGGCAATCCCCGAACCCGTTGGTGGACACCGGCGGTGAGGGATGCCGTCAAGCTGAAGAAGGAGTCTTACTGGACCCTTTTGTCCTGTGGGTCTCTGGAGGCAGCTGATAGGTACCGGCAGGCCAAGCGGAACGCGGCTTCGGTTGTTGCTGAGGCAAAAACATGGGCGTAGGAGGAGTTTGGGGAGGCCATGGAGAACGACTTTCTGACGCTTCGAGGAGATTCTGGTCCACCCTCTGGCGTCTCAGGAGGGGGAAGCAGTGCAGTGTCAACACCGTATATGGTGGGGATGGTGCGCTGCTGACCTCGACCCGGACGTTAGGGTCGGTGGGGAGTACTTCGAAGACCTCCTCAATCCCACTAACATGCCTTCCAATGAGGAAGCAGAGCCTGGGGACTGAGGTGGGCTCTCCCATCTCTGGGACTGAGGTCACCGAGGTGGTCAAAAAACTCCTTGGTGGCAGGGTCCCGGGGTTGGATGAGATACGCCCGGAGTTCCTTAAGGCTCTGGATGTTGTAGGACTGTCTTGGTTGACACGTCTCTGCAACATCGCATGGACATCAGCCTCCCTGGAAAAGTCTATTCGGGGGTCCTGGAGGGGAGGGTCCATCGGATAGTCGAACCTCGGATTCA
>NW_024386327.1:0-14541 GCF_016835505.1 Polypterus senegalus | reverse complement strand
ATAAATGTCTGCATAGAAGTTCCTTATTATTATTTAGTTAATATTAATTTAAAACAAAGTTGTTTTTTACTTTAGACTTTATTTTGAAATTTTTGACTGTTATGCTGTTTTTTTCTTCTCTCAGTTATTTGCTTCTCCTTTATTACATATCAGGATAATAGCCATTCATTTTTGGGTATGTAATTAAGGCACAATAATGCCAAAAACTCCTTAGGACATAAAACGTTACCTGTTATTTGCCACTGTCAAGAAAACAGACCACCTTGGCGCACAAGTGAAAGCAGTGCTTAGAAAATGGATGGTGTGAGAAATGGACCAGAGGAGCTCAGATTAGTATTGACATGTGAAGACATTATGTTAGAATATTTGAAAATTAAGCAGTGATCTGAATGTGAGGAATGTCAGTTAAAACCATAAAAAGGCATTTCCTCTTTTAAAGTTTAATTTTTGAACTAAAGATATTTATTACTGACGTAGTATGCTCTGAAATAATTAACTGATTATTTAATAACATTGTTTTTAAGTGTGAATCTTTTGATAAATGGAAAAGAAAGTAGAATTAGAATTGAGGAAAAGTTATTTGTGAAATATTTTAGTCATATGTGTTAGATGTTATTAGACATAAAAAGAAACTCTATTTCAAAAGAAGTATTACCCCATTTCAGCAGGGTAAAAAGTTATCTAAAAAGCAGGAATTTCCAGACACCTTTAAATAAAACGAATGAAATTTTAAATAATTGCAGATCATTTTGTAGGTGGAAAGGAAGGTGTCATTGAAGCTGAATTTTTGTGTGAATATTATTTTCTTTGTTAATTATTTTAGCAATATTACAATATTACAGAATCTAATAGTTAAAGTAGGTTAACAGGCTAAAGAATTATATTAGATATCATTTGCATTTTATCTTTTGTTTTCATATTTTATGCTATGTTGTGCTTTATTGTGTTAATTTCGTTTCAATCCTTATGTTTATCAGATCTCAGAGGTTCAGGTCGAGGTTGTCAACCTAGGGTTTTCATGGAAGAGTTAAACAGGGTTAGGGATGTTAAATACATATCTGTGAGGCAATGGTCACCATTTCCACCACATTTCTTACCCCTTAACCTGGAAAGGAGAAATGGATAACCTAGGTGATCCTTCCAGTGTCCAAATCAAGACACCACTCACGGTTAATTAATTGCCTTTTGGTTAATAGAAATGGAACAATACTGAATTTAAAGGAATTGATGAAGAGATAAATTAAAATTAAGTAAAAATGACAAAAATGAAAAAAAAAAACTATGCAATGAAAGTCCTGACAGTATTAACATTACTAAGCAACGCAAAAGTCACATTATTATGAATTTCTCAGAGGGCAGAGAACTAGAGTGACATAACTTCTGAAGATAAGTTACCAAGAAATTAAGAAACCCTAAACATATCTCCTGGTTTACACAACTCTAAATTGTCTATTAGACGACAACAATAGCTTGGTGGATTTAGTGGACTTATCTAGAGTTTAGCTGTTAGTGTAAACCTCTAACTGATAGCCAGCATGGAGGGCATACACTATGTAGAATGAGCAAATTGTAAAAATTCAGTGAATATGAAACCAGACTGAGGAATGGAAAGTATAATAGCAGCTGGAGACCCAGGTTGTGCCAATGTAAACAAAACAGATCTTGAAAAAAGTTCCCTGGACTAATGCCTCCTGATTCCAGTTGCATGTTCATGGCAAACCATCTGCGTGGGTTAAATATATGTAATTTCATAGGTCCAAATGATGGTGGGTTAAATTGTCTGCTGAAGAATATTCTGAAATGCCTAACCTGGCAGCATGAAGGTGCAAGGCAGGAACAGACCCTGGACAGGACACTATTCCTGCATACATGTACATTCTTACAAGGCCAGTCTAGAGTTGCTGTTTAGCTTAAAACACATCTTTGGTTTGTGAGAGGAAAACAGGAATATCCAAAGAAGAGTTTTGGTACAAACTGAACACAGACAGTAAATGGGCCAGGAATGCTTGTGTATCTGCGTTTTATTGCCTACAGTTACAGAGCTTAGCTGCTGTAAGGATAAATATTATGACCCTGGTTTCTGAAAGCATCAATTGCTTTGGCTGTCATCTCAGCTATTCCACTTCCATTTTTATTCCTCTGCCAAGCCAATTTGGTAGTAGGTTGATACTGCATCTGCCTCTCAATAAATGACTCACTTTTGGTCACATATTCATACCTGGCTTCATGCTGTGGCCTCATAGCAGAAAATTGTGTTTTCCAAGCAGATGAAGCCACACTCAGTCTGTCGTGGGTCATTGCTAAAACCAAAAGTGCAGTCCATAAAAAGCTTCTGGTTCTCTGTGGTCTTTTTGACATTTGGCCCACCTGCCAAGTTGTTTGCCTGCCTATGGTAAAGTCATCCCTGATGGAGGATCACAGGAATCATGGGAAAGAGGGGTCCTTTCATCGGAGCAACGTTTCAGCCATGGAATGGCCAAATGGGGAGGCAGCTTGATGGATGAGGTCGCCAGAACTCAAAAAATATCCAAATCTTATTATGTGATATCATCTACTGTTAAATACTGCTCTGTACTTCTAAAATTTTTATTATTATGCTGTATTAAGGATTTGTTCTGTTCTGTGTATTGTATTGTATTGACCCCCTTCTTTTGACACCCACTGCACGCCCAACCTACCTGGAAAGGGGTCTCTCTTTGAACTGCTTTTCCCGAGGTTTCTTCCATTTTTCCCTAAAAGGTTTTTTTTTTGGGAGTTTTTCCTTGTCTTCTCAGAGAATCAAGGCTGGGGGGCTGTCAAGAGGCAGGGCCTGTTAAAGCCCATTGGGGCACTTCCTGTGTGATTTTGGGCTATACAAAAAATAAACTGTATTGTATTGTATATAGCAGACACTCTGACTGCTACTTTGGCTTGATTAGACTGCTGTCATTTTCTAGAAGAAAAAAACCAGCAGCTTTTTTTAAAGGTACTTTTGATGCCAGAGGCTTTTCCTACTTATTGAAATCACAGAATTAATGAACTCAGTACCTCTCCAAAACTTCTTAGCACATGTTGCATTCCCACCACTTTGTGGAACCTTTTGACCTGTCATACATTGAATTCCTTTCACTAAGTGAAAAATCAGTGGCATGCAGGTTTTCATGTACACTCATTTTGGGCATCTATCAAGGACCACAGTTTAATGGGTGAACTGACGTTATGCACTGTATAATCATATTTTAAAAAATCAAGATATTTATCCAGATACATTACTAATTGAATGAGAGGTTCATCTTAAGTTCAAATCTGAGCTTGAACACTTTTGGGATGGATGGATATTACATGCTGCAGAGAGGCATTTTGCCCTTGGTGTAGCACTTTTAATACCAGACTTGAGAAGAAGTTTATTAAGTGCCCATCACTGCAGTACCACAGCTGTATCTCCATTATATTTTCATTGAATGACAAGGCTTCCACAAAATGATCTTCATCTCTGCCTGTTAGTAGAACACAGAGGGATGTTCCTATCCAAATAAAAACAACTGACCAAAGACAATCCAGATAGTCTTCTCATTCCCTTTTGGTATTATCTTCCATGAGTGTGTCTGCAGATATGAGGTCATCAGTTGTTCGTCGGTGATAACCACAAGTTTACATCACAATCAGCAGACTTTATAACAGTTTGTTTAGTACTGAATCTGCTATCAAAGGAACGAGAGACAAATTTTACTTTCTTGCATTTTATCTTATCCACAACCAAAGTGATTCCAGATTGCACATTTTCATTGCAGCATTGTTTTGCCTGTGCCGCAGCTCTACAAACGGTACAATATGGTTAAGTATTGTTTTGGATAAATGGAAGCAAAAATAATAACAAGCAAAATAATTAAATGTCAAGTTTCATTACCAGCAAGGACTAGCTTCTAACTATGAAACTGGTTGGACTGCATCCACTGTTGCCTGCAAGCACAATGAGAGAAGATCCCTAATTTGATCAAACAAATGTATCAGTTCATAAATCTGACATGGCTTGAATGGCATTTCTTAGGTGACTAATAAGAAGTACAGTAAAATCTGCAATAGGAGTGTCTGTTTGTCTTGTGTCTATGTGTTTATGATCATCTTTATAAAACCTAATGGTAGTCTGCTGAGAGTGTTTAACTGGAAAATAAACATTTTTCCCATTGAAAATAAATGGATAAGGTCAAGGTAAATGTTATTATGTTAAATTAATGAATTTTATCATATCTGAATCAGTTTGAAGGTGAAATTCAACACATCATTATAGAGCCTGGGCGGCAAAATGGTACATTGGTAACACAACTGCCTCACAATAAGGAGACTAGGGTTTGCATTCCGAGTACACCCTGTGTGGAGTTTTCCAGGTTCTCCCCATATCTGTATGGGTTTCCAAATGGCGTTCCCATCAGAGATGAAGACTGGACTCCTTCGGTACTGTGTCTCTTCGGAGAATCCTTTGGGTACAACATGAAAGCCAGGATCCATCTTGCCTTGTATCAATGGTTCAGGCTGGTTGTGGTAGTGAAAATGAATGGGGTATATTTTCTTGGCTCATAATAGGACCCATAGTACCAATTGAACATTGTTTAAATGCCATAGCACACCAGAGTAATGTTGCTGACCATGTCTATCCCTTTATGACCGCAGTGTGCCCATTTTTTGATGGCTACTTCCAGCAGGAGAACGCACCATCTCACAAAGCTCAGATTATCTCAAACTGGTTTCTTGAACATCACAACTTGACAACCATGCCATGACGAATTTCCTCTGTTCTCAAGGCAAAAGGAGGTCCAACACGGTATTAGCAAGGTATACCTAATAAAGTGGCCGGAGAAAGTATAAAATATAGCCATCCCCAATTTTTTGCTATTTAATTTATGGATTGCCCAGAACTAAGTAAATAAATAATAGCCTCCTCAATCACCATAATAATAGTGAGAAGTAGACAAAGAAAAATATTTTTAGAAAAATGTTTTGATAGTGCACCAAAAAGTGTGAACACAGCATCTTAAAAGTGTGATAAAGCTCCAGTGCAATCGGAGAGACAACACAATGGTTGGTTTGAAGATCTAAGAAGAAAACTAATCAATTGCAAAATAAAATTAATCAAAAGGTGTAGGAACTCACACAGAGCTAATTTAGAACTGCCAATTCACCTAAAGTGCACATCTTTGGGATGTGGAGGAAACTGAAACAGAGAAAGAGAGAAAACTCATAAGGACACAAGAAGAACATGCAGACTGCACACAGTTACACCATCAGGGATGTGAACTGTGATGGCTATCACAGTAAACAGCAATGCTAATTACTGTGAAACACTCAAAATTGCAGGTTAGTATGCCTATAAACTTTTATTAAATAATAGGTTTAGTAAGTATGCTTTAATGTTTCATTATGAAAAACATTTATTATCTATTCCTATTAAATAATTTCCCTTGGGATTAGTAAAGTTTTAAAACTGGGATTATCAGAGCTTGAATGTCAACATGGGATTACGGAAATTGTGCCTGTTTTTTAGAAATTCCACATTGATAATAAAGCAAGAAAATTCTGCCTCTCTTTCGAGACCAAACATCTTTTGCTTTTCCATTTTTAACTCTTTGAGGGCTGAATATTTTTTCTGAAAACTCAGTTTTCTGAAAGGCACCCAATGCACTGGTTTCACACATAAATCAACATAAAACGTTTGTTGCTATGTGCTGTGGTTGCTGTTGGCAGCTGTTTGGCATCTCTGGCAGCAGTGGCCAGCAGGAATGCACGGCGGGCCGGTTACCTCTTTGTCTTTGCACAGCAGGTGGGCAGCGGTGGCAGTGGCAGTGTGACAAAATATGGTTTGTATAAATGGTGGTCCTCCTATGCAAACGCTGCTGTAGGCGTATCAGCTACTCGAACATGTTCAGCACCACGATCAGCTGGGGACCGATAGGCTGATGCTGGTACCTCACTTTTATTTTTGATATCCATCTCCAGAACACTTGCATCAAACTCAGAGTCCGAAAAGTCAGAGTTCGATTCAGCGATAATATGTAAAATGTCCATGGAGTATTTTGCTTTGCACATTTGTTTTAGTCTCACCAGACGTCGACGCCATTTTAGAGGCTGTTTGTTCTTCACTACTCATTCACACGCAGGGCACTGAGGTCAAATCAACAAAGCTACATAAGTTTCCGTCAACCAAAGAGAGAGTCAAACTAAAACATAAGGGCGAGTTTTGTCACAGTTTACAGCCCAATACTGTCCTCTACCTCCTGAATTTTGACAAAAGTCAACATCAGCCCTGAAAGTGTTAATCCTGTTATGGAATTAGCACAGAAATAAAAAATACATCATTGGAACGTGCCTTTTGAGCATGGTGATGTCAACAATCAGATGCATGCAGTATTAGTTTGGCGAAATAATAATCACTTTTTAGTACAGCGCTATACCACGAAATGAAGCATCACACTCATTCTTTGACTGCAACATAGACTTCTGTAGTTTTCTGCCTGTCCATTCATTCATCCACCCATCTTATTCTGAGTGGCTTATTCGATTCAGGGTTGCATATATCCCTGCTGCACATTGCGAGAGGTAGAAAACAACTTTTGGTTGGAGTGTCTCACTCACACTTACTCACTTAGACTAAATAAATAATTTAACCTGCATATCTTTAGGATGTTTGAGAAAAGAAAAATGAGTATAGGCCATTAACAATTGTAGCAACTAAATTATGAAGATAAGTTTCAAAAGCAGTGGCTATCCTGTTTGGTTCAGCATTTGCAAGTCTTCAGCAGTGACAAGATGAGCTCATTCAAATGTTCATTACAAAATAAAATGAACTAGTTAGTGTTTCAAACTTTCCACATTGGCCAGGGATTATATATGATGTAATATGAAATATGATGTATTAACAGAAGTGAATAATCTCTGTTGCAAATTTAATATAGTATTTATATGTTGTTTCCCTTTAATTAAGTTGTCCAGCTTGAATTATTAGTCGCTGTGAGTGGCCTGTGCTGAGCTGAAACATGGCCAATCAGAGTGCTTCATTTTGAACCTTAAAGATTAGTTTGGTGGCCTCTTAACAGTAGAGTAGGAGCTTTGTTTGTTAAATGTGAATGTTTGCATAATTATATATGAAGTAAATGGAATTTAATTATTTGTCCTTAAAGCATATTGTTTAAGTGTTTAAGTCTGTAATTTGGATATATATAATATTTCAGTACAGTTTCTAAAATATAGACATTTTGAGGAAGCTAAAGCATAGTTGAACAGACACTACTCGGAGTTTCACACATATTGTTTGTTAAAGAATTATAATATTACAGTTTCCTCATGTATTATATGGAGGTGCCCCAGATTCCCGCAGGGCATCATGGAAAATGGAGTTCCGCTTCACAGTCCTGCTGGATATCATCGGTGATGCCAGGGGACGCTGCGGGGAGATACGGAGACTTTTGTTTCTATCATAGCCCGGAAGTAATCCCAAATCATGGGGACAGAAGGACAGAAATACTTCCGGGCTGAAGAAAAATACAAGTCTTTATCTGACCCAGAAGTGCTGTTAATCACATGGACAGAAGGACAGGAACACTTCTGGGTCACGGACTATATAAAGGACTTTGGGAAGCCCAGCAAGCTGAGCCAGAGTTGGGAGGGAGTGTGATGGTGCTGCTGGGAGAAGAGGAGGATTATTGTATTGGATTATTGATTTGTGTATTGTAGCGTGTGTGGTGTCTACTGTGGCACAATATCAAAAAGAAAAGAAATTTAAAAATATTTCTATTGCTTTTTACCTGGTGTCTAGACATTTTGTCTGTGTGGTTTGAGGAGTGAAAGCGCCCTCTAGTGTCACAATATATATATATATATAAAAATAATATACAGTATTGTAGCAACCCGGCAGTCCGCGCTGGCGGAGTGACGCCTTGTGGGTAAATTATGTAAAATAGTTGTGGGGAATTTATGGGAAATTTATGTGAAAGTTATTGTGTGTAAAGATTAACTAAGTTCGTAATTGTCTTTCCTGTTGTAAATGTTATATGTGTTTGTGCGCAGCCCGGTGGGGTGGGTTGGGATATCGCCGTCCGGGTTGTAAAATGTAAATAGATACCGCCGTTAAGAAATGTCGTTTTGTTGTTGACCTTGACAGTGGTTAAGCGGATGAATTTGAGCTTTGCTTTCTGGCTATCTGTGAATAAAGAGATACAACAGGACAGAGCTGTTATTCATTGCTAAGATTTCATCTAAGCAATTAATGCCGAGACACTCGGAGTCGTGCGGTGTATGGGACACGAGTGCTCGTTACTTAAGAAGCTGGGTACAGCTGCGTGCTGCCGAGACGCCGTAGTCGTGCGTGTATGGGACACGGCCGTGCTTAAAGAGCTGGGTACAGCTGCGTGCCTAATGCTGGCAATCTGCTAGCCGACAGCTTGGAAGAGGTGCACGGCGAAATCGGCTTGAAAAATCTTCAAGACTCGACCACGGGTCGCTACAGTATTTCTAGTTCTAGTTCTAGAAATTTCCTGATATTGATGTTATCTTGAGTGTGGTACACCATCTAGTGGATAAATAGGTATAAAATAAGGATAAAAAGTACTCTGTTAATAACTAATTTTAACATTGATACATTTAAGAGAAATAAATTGTGATAGCTTTATGTAGACCATATCTTCACATTTGTGTAACTTTGGAAGAAATTAATAAATAGATTTTGGACACCTTCATCCATCTCTGTCTGGATGTGCATAGTGATTGTAATTTAATCCTGAACCATCTTAATTCTTCACTACAATCTCAGTGAAGTGCAGTTAGCGTGACCATTAAAAATAGCGTACATCATTTCTCGAAACAAATCTGCAAGCGCTAAATTTGTATCTTTGTTGGGTTTTGAAGCCAAAGTAATAATTATTAGTATGACAGCTTAAAGGAGGTAAAAGGAGAGAAAGCACAGACTGTACAAAAGCACATGGAAATAAAAAGAATTTCAGCGAATGTGAAGTGGAGGCAAGGAAAAAACATACTATTTTCTAGCTTAAGCAGTGGTGTTAGCACCAAAAGGAAGTTGATAGAGTGATACAGCGTGGTAGGGACATGCAAAAGTTCAAGTTTAGAAAGTCACACAGTGCCCGAAATAAAAAAGAAGTGTTTATATATCAAAGACATAACAGGCAGGTTGAAGCCCACTGTCTGTTTAATCTGTTTTGGACAATATTACAAAAGCTGACCCCTGTGCCGAGGACACAACTGTACCCAGCACTTGTTTGGGTGCTGGGAGTGCACACATCTCTAACTTGGAAACTACTGGGCAACTTTCTAGCTGTGTGCTGAAAGACGCTGTTCTGGTGTTGCAAAATGCAATAGAGGTTGCTGTAAGAGAAGTGTACAATGAACTAAGGAATATAAGTTACATCTTGCACACTCCAACGCACTTTCTGTGCACTATATATTTACATAAGCAAATTAATTCTCTGTAGATGCCTTTATATTGTAGCGTCAGCACTGAGTGCCACAACAGATAGAATCTCTGCTCTTTACATTGAGGTGACTCGCTATCCTTAACACTAGAATTACCAGAGTCAACGAAAAAATTTGTAGATCCGGCCCACCTTAAATCCATCTGTACCTCTCCGCCAGCGTCTTTTGTCCTCTAAATGCGCTGATAAAAACAAGCTGCAAGCAGCCAGTTATTCCATCCCCCGATCCCGACTCACTCCTATATTTGCCGTTTTCAGTAGTGAGCTGCTCTTATTGTTAATATTATACAGTACACACATACACTTGGTTTGTGTCTGTAACACACGGTGTACATTTATAGGACTTATAAAAGTTACCATTTTTTTCACTTTTATTCTCTTTAAATCACAATCACGATTTTGAAACAATGGAACTGGACATTCTCTCATCTGGAGGGATTAAAGCTGACACACAAACGCTGCTGAATCTGCCTTCTTCGTATCTCACCGTCACTTGATTTTTTTTTTATTCAGTTTTATTGAGTGTTCCTGCTCATGCTGAATTAGTATGCACCTTACGGTCTATGATGTCAAAAAAAAAAACAGAGACATAGGTATATATGATATTTGGAAGTATTCGTTATAACCTGTATAGTACATTTTGGAAAACTTTGTGGCACGGATCCAACATTATTCATATTATTCATATTCATTCGGATAACATCTTGTGGTTTGTAATCAGTGACTGCATGTTTTTTTCCCCGATCTTGCCAGTCCCCACATGTTGCTGTATGCTGTTTCTTTTGTACTCCAGGACTTGCAGACTAAAGAATAGTACAGAGCAGCAACTTCAGCACTATATGCAATCATCACATTCAAATGTTATCAGTTCACACACATGCAAGGATCGTCCTTCCTACATTTAAAACTCAGCTTGCAGAGGAGCTTCGTCGTCGTATCTTACTAGAAAAGGCAATGGAAAAACAAAAGGAGGATTCAGCATCAACAAGCTTCTGTTCCAGACAACCGCTTTACCCAAGAAAGTAAACTTAGTCAGTGTCACCCCGCCCTGCCCCTCCTGATCTGACTCTGACTGGCATGATCAGGAAAAAAAAAAAACACGCGGTCACTGATTACAAACCACAAGATGTGCTGGCGCTGTTACTTACAGTCAAATCAGTAGGGGTAGGGTGGGGTGACACTGACTAAGTTGTGAACGGATTTAAGGTGGGCCGGATCTACGAGTTTTTTCGTGGGCTGTGGTAATTCTAGTGTTAATTAAAACCAAGTAGACGAAAAATAAAGGCTTAACCCTCTACTTTGCAATAAAATAAGCAAGCACATTTGAGAAAGAAGATGAAATCCTTAAATGAATAGACATTATTATTTTATCAAGTATTGATATATTTCAATTCTTAATACTTTATATTTTGTGGAACTCAAAATTAACAAGTTTGCTATGGTTTGGAAATGTTCAGAGGAGAGATGCTGGGTATGTCGGGAAAAGGATGTTAAGGATAGAGCTCCCTGGGAAGAGGAAAAGAGGAAGGCCTAAGAGAAGGTTTATGGATGTGGTGAGAGAGGACATGCAGGTGATGGGTGTAACAGAACAAGATACAGAGGACAGAAAGATATGGAAGAAGATGATCCGCTGTGGCAAACCCTAACAGGAGCAGCTGAAAGAAGAAGAAGAATTATTTTAATCAAATTACCCATATTTATTGCCCATGTAGATATGTAATATTTGGTAAGAATAAACAAAAAGGTAACAAAACGTTTAATTGTTTTTTGGGTTTTTTTTACAATTACCAAAACTCATTGTTTGCCTGAAATGTTATGCCTTGTATTTTTAAGTTTGGCAATGGAATGCTTCAGTATACTGTCGATTCATTCCACTTCTGGAGGAGCACATCATCAGTATTCTCCATTGCATTTCGTCCCAGTGTGATGCGTGCTAGTGTGGCTGGTAAACTGAGGGGCGGCAGACGAGCTCAAGTAATGGGAGACAAGACACCTCCTCACCCTGATGCTCAAGTTCCTCTCATAAATATTCCCATCTTGTGCTTTTTCTTATTCTTGCCATTTTACTATCATTATTGAACAGGTATGTAGAGAAAATGTGTGTCTTATTTTATGTGTATGACAGAAAGGACAGAAGAACCTTGAATGAATATAAGTGTTGATTGGTGACAAGTGACAGCAGGTTCTTGCTTTTAGTAACTCGACAGTTAAGGAGTAGGGAAACGTTACATGTGTCAGTGACTGGGATTGTATAACTGGAAATGGTTTAAGAATATAGAAACAACAAAAGCTCAATTTTTCTTTAATTCTGTTTACATGAATTATTCATTCTGCTGTGCTGCAGTTTGAATGACGTCTTATTTACTGATCCCTCGCCAGCCTTTGACAAGATGCATTCATGCTTATCTATCTGCTCCTTCTTGCCAATACTTGTCCACCTCTGAATGAATCCACAAAGTTTCTTTATAACTTTTATCTATCATTAAACCAGATGTCCCAAGGTCTCCATAAATTGCAGAAAACACAGTCGATGGCACTGGTTCTGTTCAAACTAATTAATTGCAATTAGTTATGCAGCACATGCTTTTATTTACATCATATTTGGAAATGAATAATACATATCAGTTAAAGATTTGAAAATCACTAAATATTAGCAATGTTCACTGAGGAGTGTCATGCACATATACTATCATGATGGCCATGTCAGCTTTGTACAGTAAACTCTAACGTGAAGTATTTTTCAGCCTCATTGACATGATCGAGATGGGGTAGAATAGAAGCTGGACTGTTGCAATACACATGCTTCCTTACTCCAAATATGCTCACCAGCTTGATGGAAACTCTATGTGGAGATGACTCCACACCAAGGAATGAGGTGTTCCATGTGACTCTTTAATAATGTCTCTCAAAAGTATTTGTTAACTTATAAACATTACATAAAATTTTTTTTAAATGTCTTTATTTTTGCTTAAAGAGTAATCTATGCACAAGTCCCGTCTACGGGACCCACAGGGTTAAAACTCAGGTCAGAATACCACACAGATAGTAAAATACCACTGCTTTTACTTTTGAGCCAAGGAAGATCCACAACTAATTGGCAGACCAAATCGGCTTCTGACTGTGGAGATGCCAATGGTGTCATGGTGCTAGCATTCCTCAAGATCACATGACGGGTGCATTTGAAACAAGCCTCAAAGTGGGGCTTTGAACAACTGTGTTTCAAAAGCTCAACACAGTGTTGACCCATCAGTATTGAGCGACCCACCACTACGTAGCCCTAACTCTGCTCTCAAAACAAAGGCATACCTCACTTGCACACGTAAGGCAACTGTCAGGACAGACGAGAAGACCCTTGATGATTTTGTGGAGGTAAGAACTATTTACACTTTTCCCCGTCCCTGTTGTAACCACAGAATATGTTTATTGACACACGTGTGGAGTCACCATTGTACCAGAAAGAGATGACTGAATTACAGCTGTTGATTACACTTCTTAAATGCACAGTTAATATTCATCTTAGTTTGGAATGACGCATTAAACTCGATGACTCCTTATAACCTCCAAAAGCATCCTTTCAAATATTTTTATATTGCAGTGGACCTCTTCTACCAGAAAACTGTCTTTACAAAGATGACTTTACTGTTTTTGTTTTTACATAAAATATTTGAGTTTTTTTTTTCCTATAGGAGGTTTTTAGAGAAATAATTACCAAAATAAACCTGTTAGTCAAATACAGAGAAATAGTGTTCATAAATATATGAAACTGATGAGATCTTTCCTACAACCATAATAAAGCTTACTGGACTCACTTGGCTCCAGCAAATTTAGTGTCTTGGCCAAGAAAAACACCAAGAAAACAGCAGTCATTCCATATTCACTCTCTTTAAGTCACTCTTTTGTAGTAGATAAAAATACCAGTATTTTGATAAATAAGGCTTTATTTAGGTAAGCAAAAAACTGGCTTGACAAATTACTAAAAGTAGAGTACTTTGCAGTGTGTTATTGTTTATTAGCTACACATAGTGATTTATTCATTAATATGCTAAACATAACATTTTTAGAAGAATAAACAATCACATTTTAAATGCCATGGTGTAACATTCTTGGTTTTATAGACCAATCACATATTTAATTATTAATATGCAAATGCAGTAATCAAAGGTAAATCAATGGCTTGTTCAAGAGAACAAAAATGGCTCTTAAAACATGCACATGGTTGTATGCTGGAAGTGTATTCTTTTATGGCAGGGCCAAAGCAGATGTTTAATTTTCATAATGGTCCAAGCCTTTACCCGTCTTCTGCCTTTTGTAACACATTCATGATTACTGTAGTTCCTTCTGCTCTTGTTACTGACAGTACCTTCATAATACTTTGGAACTTCTGGCATAAACAAATTGGGAAAAAATGTTCTTATTATGTTATGTACAAGATTTTTAATAAGTGTAAAATAAATCAGACATTCTTATCCTATGGTACACACTACATACAAAGTAACAATGTCTAATTCTGCTGCTATAGTGGGTGACATGGTGACTACCATGTGAATAAGCTGTAATTAGGGTTCATTATATTTGTGCTACCAATACATCATGTTTACATTTACTGTATTTTTAGCATATGTTTTTCTTACATTTAAGATTGTAAAAAAAGAAGTTTAAGAGAGATTTAGATTTGGCATCTACATTTTTTGTTGTGCTCATTTATAGGGTGGTAATGTTTAAATTTTCTCTTGCTTACAATATTGTTAGTTCTCTCAGAATCAGGTAATAGAAACCTCACATAAGTTAGGTCATCCACAGCCCGCTGTATTAATTGTGCCATATTCAGATTCTTTACAGAGTCATCTGCAGCCTTTATTAATAAGTATGCCTTAGTCAGATCCAAAGACTGAGTTAATGAGTCTTCCATGCCCTTCTTTAACTGATCTACTGAGGCATCCACAGCCTTCTTTAAATAGGACACCTTAGCCAGACCATCAAAGAAAATTTTCTTGTTTAAAGTTTTAATGTATTTTTGTACAGTTTTGTCTTTTATGAGAGCTTCCTTCAACAGTTCATCCCATACTTCTTTAAATTTACGTTTCAA
>NW_024386326.1:0-11101 GCF_016835505.1 Polypterus senegalus | reverse complement strand
TTCCTACGTGTGTAAACCTTTACATTTACTGACATTAAATTTTATCTGCCACAGATCTGCCCAAACCAGCTGTCCAAGTCCCTCTGTGATGATATAATGGATTCCAAAGTATCTGCTAATCCACCTCTCTTGGTGGACCTACGTACAACCTGCGTTGTTTATTTAACATATACAGATGGCTTCATTATATTCAAGTTGTTAATTATACTGCATCAGTAGAAACAGTTACAATATGGAAGCTTATGCCGTTATCCTTTATTTCGTATGACTGCACTTTCTGTGTCATCTTACCATTACTAACTTTTAATTTACTAGTTTTTCAAATCTCATCGTAGCTAAAGTAGCACATTAAATGCTCTGTACTCTGTGTATTCTTCTGTTACTCTCTGTGTGTGAATCACTACCTGCTTCTTAAAAGGGATTTCTCTTACGCCGACAGGACTCAGAATCCATTACATTCATGATGGTACAGCTCTCTGAACAGTTTAAATACTAAGATGTATACATGATATTATTTTCATGATGGAATGAATTAAAACATGTATTAAACATGGGGCCACAGTGGCACAATGGTAGTCACGAGCTGGCGCCCCCTCCAGAAATTGTTCCTGCCCCCTGCAAGATGCTTGCTGCACCCTCGATGAAATAATTTACTGCAGCAGTACTGCCTCTGTCAAACATACTAACCCCTGATTCCTGTCCTTCCTTTTCTTTCTCCAAGTACCAAATCACCACACAATCAGCTCTTTAATAAAGGTCAGGCCATCACTAAGCTTAGAATGCAGATTCTTCAAAACTTTTAAGGATCACTGAAATGTCTTCATAGTACATGTTTAATTATTCCATCTATCTATCCATCCAGGGTCACGCCACTCCTAGCAAGCATACAGCGTGAGGCAGGAACAATCTCTGAACGGGGCACCAGCTCATCAGCTACCGCTGTCCACTGTGCCCACACGTTTAATAACAGTATACATTATTTAAATGAAGTTAAACATTTATCTGTATAATGTAATATATATACTTTACTGCATTTCATCTGAAAAATGATCTCAAGGGCTCTAAGAAGATAGCGCCTTGAAATCTAAGTCGACTTAGAAGCCAGTCGTCATCATCTGTAAATATGCGCTCTCTTCTGTTGAATTGAATTGAATTCCTTTACTGTTATTGTACGGTACAATGAGATTCAATATGAAATCCTCCATAAAATTATTTTTCTGTAAAATTGTAAAATATGAACAAAAACAATAATAATAATAATAATACAATAAAAAAATGAAAAATATACAACATGAAAGCATAAGTGGCTGAGGTTGTGCAATGTTAATGCAAGTTTACAGTGAGGTGATTGTACTAATAAGTACAAACAGTTCCACAAGGAGCACTTGATGGATTGATTGAGTGCGTTTAGTGGTCTTGGGATGAAACTTTTTCTGAACTACGAGGTTCATGCAGGAAAGCCTCTGAAGCGTTTACTGACTGAGAGATGCTCAAATAGACTGTGCGCATGGCAGAGGCAGCGTGTGCTAGAAGCTGTATCCCGATAATTCTCTCTGCTCTTGACACAATCTGCCGTAGAGCTTTCCAAACAGCTGCTGTAGAGCTGTGATTCCCCACTCAGATGCAGTGAGTTAAAATACTAATAGTATTTGGAATATTTTAGCCATTCCATGCACCATCATATGGTTATGGGTTGATTATAATAAGTTACTTAAACAAAAAACGATATGTATGTGGTTAATGTCAGTGTATTTGATAAAGCCGCATCAGGGATGTGAATCTTAAAAATTAAGGGAAGCCACCCAGGAACAATAGCACTGCTTTGACTCTGGGTGCCACCAGCTGGCAAAACCAAGCCAAAAAATTGCGTACGCTATGGTTTGAGCTGGCATGAGAATGTGCGTGGCTTTACTCCAACTTTAGTTGTTATACATCACGATGTGAATGTGAAAATGGGCATACGCAACATTTAGAGTATACATGAGGCCCCAGGTCTTTGGTAAGTCAAATTTTGAGCAGATGTGGCAAAGTCTAAGGAGGACAGACTGGGATAAGCTTTTAAGTATGGAGACAGTCAAGGAACAGTGGAACAGATTAACAATAGAATTCCTGAAGCCTACGAAAAGACTTGTAATCCCAGCCCACCTTAAATCCCTTTGCACCTCTCCATCAGCGTCTTTTGTTTTGTAAAAGTGCCGATCAGCACAAGCAGAAAGCAGCATGATATCCCATCCCCTGCTTTGACAGAGTTCAGCTCGTGGGCTAAAAGTTCTCCCAGCTCAAGCCAAGGGTCCAACCCGAGTGTAGGGTGCCTGGAGTTGTTTAGGGTAAATAATACAGTATATCATTATTTGGAATCCATGCATTTCATGTGTAATACGTGTCTACAAAGATCTGTGTAAGTGTAGTGGCGAGAAGCATATAATGTGTGAAGACTTTAGTCCAAATATCAAATAAACACGTGCACTTTTGTTCAAGAATATAACCAAAGGGAAAAGGAAAGCATTCGATTTACATGTGGCTGTCAATAAGTTACAAACTCAAGCTCAAATGTTAATCGAAAGGAAGTTGACACGTATTGTTGAATGGTGCAGAGGTAAGAACTGCTGCCTTATAACCCAAAGGTCCTGGGCTCGAGACCGGGCGCTCAGCGTTTTCAGTAGTGAGCTGTTATTATTATTTCTACAATATCATAAAAACACACATTTGGTTTGAGTCTGTTATAAGATCCGGTGTAAATTTTGGCTACTTGTAAAAGTTAATACTTGTTTTTTTATTATTCAGTTTTATTCTCTCAGTGACATTCTCGTGGTATAACAAATTTGCCTCTAATTCTCTCTGAGTCGACGGCATTTATCTTCAGTCTTTTCATAATCAAAGTGGAGCTCATGATATTATTTATCTGGACTTTGAGAAGGCATTTGATAAGGTGCCACATGAGAGGGTGGGCATCAAACTGAAAGAAGTGGAAGTTCAGGGTGATGTTTGTAGATGGGTGCAGAATTGGCTCAGACACAGGAAGCAGAGGGTGATGGTGCGAGGAACCTCATCAGAATTGGGTGATGTTAAGAGTGGTGTCCTGCAGGGGTCAGTGCTGGGGCCACTGCCAATTTTAATATAGTTAAATGATTTAGATAGGAATTTAAGTAACACGTTGGTTAAGTTTGCAGACGATACCAAGTTAGGTGGATAAGCAGATAATTTGGAATCCATTATATAATTACAGAAAGACTTGGACATCAGACAGCTTGGGCAGATTTGTGGATGATGAAATTTAATGTCAGTAAATGTAAAGAATTACACATTAAAAGAAAAAATGTGAGGTTTGAATACACAATGGGTGGTCGGAAAATCGAGAGTCCACCTTATGAGAAGGATTTAGGAGTCATAGTGGACTCTAAGCTATCGACTTCCTGACAGTGTTCATAAGCCATTAAGAAGGCTAACAGAATGTCAGGTTATATAGCGCCTTGATGTGTGGAGTACAAGTCACAGGAGGTTCTGCTCAAGCTTTATAACACACTGGTGAGGCTGATCCTGAATTAGTGTAATAAGTTCAGGTTGAGGGTCACAAACATTAGACTGGCACCAGCTTGAAAAAGGAATAATATTGGACTCTAACATCTCCATTATTCTTTTTGCCCTAGCCATGAACATGGTGGCCAAGACAGCTGAGGTGGAATGTAGAAGCCCCCTGACCAAGTTGAGTGTACGTCTGCCCCCATTAGAGCATTTATAGATGGCTTGAAAATCATAAAATCCAGAGGACGTGGATTCGATCCCCGTACCCGGGGGCCGTGCAAGAGGTAGAGGACGCGGATTCTCTCCGATTTGGACCACAGACTCCGACAATTCCCCTGCACATCAGTCAGGTGACCCTCCATACCGATGTTACCAATGTGGAGAGACTGGGCATTTCCGGCGATAATGCCCCCAGCGCCAACAACTCCCTCTTCCTCCACCTTCTTCCCTTTTTCCTGCTTCGCCGGACCAGCAGTACTGGACATAGGACAGCGCAGGGACCCCCAGCCATTCTTTTCAATTACCATTATTGACTCATAACTCTGAAACTGATCCATTACTGACTTTATTCATAAATGGCACCGAAACTGCCTTCCTTGTGGACACCGGGGCCACCCGCTCCACTCTCTCTTTGGCTATGGTCCCTGCCTCGAACGAAACTGTCACTGTCCTTACAGCCTCTGGAAAACCACATGTTCTCCGAGTCTCGAAACCACTTCAGGTTCAACAACAATCAGGAGGCTCTTCTTTGTCACATCAATTCCTGATTAATCAACTCTGCCCTGTCAATTTACTGGGATGAGATCTCATGACGAAACTTTCTCTTTCAATCTCCATGACTAATCAAGGATTCTTCTGCTCCACCCCAAAACTAATGTCCCAAATTGCTCATCGCCCAGACCCCTCTTTTGCAGCATGGACTTTAAATGTTTCCCCACACACCATCCTTCTTAAAGCCCTTCACTCCTTTCCCTCCTGCTTGTTTCCCACTCTCCAAGCCCCTGACACCCTACATTGCACTGCTCAATATTTCCCTGCAGAAGTAGACACCCCCTGGCTGGAATCTTTTCTTTCTTCAGGTACCTGCCCCGAAACCCTTCACATTCCTTGTATTTTTATTTCATCCATAAAAGCTGCTGCTTATGTTCATCTCACATGCTCACAGAATATTTTTTATCTTGGTGGTTCAGTGCCTCATATTTCTTTAGCTAAATCAAGCACTGTACATTGGGCAGAAATCGGACCATGGGTAGAACAATGTCTTAATAGAACAGACTGGTTACAGGTAGCACCAGGTATTTTCGATACCTCAGACCATTTGATAACTAAAGTTGTGCTCCAAACTGATTTTTTAGTGAACCGTGCATTGTGCCGTCCTTCCTTTTCTGTTTTTTCATTGCAAACTACTTCCCCTTCTTGGCTCTCTATGCTTCCTGATTCACTGTGGGCTCAGGGAAAGAATGATTATGGAAGGATAGCCCATTTTGAGCCTCTGGTGGTCTACCCGAAATCTTCCTTCCGCCCGCACCGTGCCCAGTATCCTCTGTCTCCTGAAGCAGAGGCTGGCATCTCCGCCGTACATTCTGATCTTGTGAAACGTGGTGCGATTATTCCGATTAAATATTCCCCTGTCAATTCCCCTATTTTACCTGTAAGAAAGGCTGACGGTTCATGGCGTTTTGTTCAAGACTTACGACAACTGAATTCTGCAATTTTTCCCAGGGCCCCTATTGTTCCTAATCCTTCCACTATTCTTTCTGCAATCCCTCCCTCTGCTCGTTACTTTTCCGTGATTGATTTAGCCAATGCTTTCTTTTCTGTCCCTGTACACCCTGATTCTCAATTTTGGTTTGCTTTTACTTTTCAAAACCGCTGTTGGACATGGACTGTCATGCCTCAGGGATATACTAAAGCCCCTTGTGTGTATGGACAAGCGCTTGCTCAAAATTTAGAAGGGTTCTGGCCAGACCGAGGTAGTACATTAATACAATATGTAGATGATATTATGTTATGCAGTACTACAGAAGACGATTGTGAGCAGGACACTAAAAAATTACTACTATTCCTGGGAGAAAATGGACATAAAGTTTCAAAGGCTAAACTGCAATTAATTCAAACGACTGTAAAATATCTAGGTCATGACATTACAAATGGAACAAGAGCTCTCTCTAGCGATCGCATTACACCATTCAAAATCTTCCTAGACCTGTCACAAAACAACAGGTTATGTCTGTATTAGGCATTCTAGGTTACTGCCGGCAATGGATTTCGAATTTCACTGAAAGAGCACAGCCATTACAAAATCTAGCAAACACCCCTGACCTTCCTCTTTCTGGTCAAGTACAATGGGACGAGCAGGCTGAGAAGGCTCTCTGTGACTTGAAAAGCACACTCTCCTCGGCTCCTGCGTTGGGCTTACCGGATTTTTTACGTCCATTCACACTGTTGTGGACGAAAAGGGGGGATATATGAATGCAGTTTTAACACAGTTACATGGGGATAAACAAAGGCCAATAGCATATTTTTCGAAAAAATTGGATCCAGTGGCTGCAGCCCTTCCGCCTTGCCTTAGGGCTGTGGCTGCCACAACAGAAGCTGTGCTAGCCAGTACAGATATAGTGCTCATGAGCCCCTAACAGTAAAGGTGCCTCACGCTGTACATTCCATTTTAGTACAGGCTAAGACCTCACATCTCACTACTGCTAGGGCAATACACTATCAGAATGTACTATGTACTCTGTCAAACGTCACGATTGAAAGATGCTCCACTTTAAATCCAGCCACCCTTTTGCCAACAGATAACGAAGGTGAACCGCATAATTGCCATACAGATAAAGGCAACATAATTGCCATAAAGAAATAGCAAAGGTTAAAAGCCTCGAGTAGATCTACAGGAAACACCTTTAGAAACTGGAGAAATTATTTTTGTAGACGGATGTTCTTTGCGATTGGAAAACGGAACACCCTCAACTAGTTACGCAGTGGTCCAAGGGGACCGCCTGCTGGAAGCAAATCAATTTCATCAAGTTTGAGTGCACAAGCGCTGAATTAATAGCGCTCACTCGAGCATGTCAGCTGTCTGAAGGAAAAATCATAACAATTTATACAGATTCTAGATATGCCTTTGGAGTCTGCCATGATCATGGGGCATTATGGAAATTGAGGGATTCAAGACCAGTACTGGCAAGCCCATCCAACATCAAAAGTTAATCGAATCCCTTTAGAAGCCATAACTAAACCATCAAAGCTAGCGATTGTTAAATGTCAAGCTCACACAGGAAAACAGGATCCTGTCAGCAAAGGAAATGAATTAGCAGACTACTTTGCTAAAAAGGCTGCACACAGTAACACACCAATCTCTTTATTCCAACAGAGAAATGACCAGGACCCTGATAATCAAATTATTTCTTTACAGAGTGCAGCCACGGACATCGAAAAGAAAAATGGTCCAAAGAAGGGTCCCTCTCTGATGGAGTCTGGACTCATAAGCAAACTAACAAACCTTTTCTCCCAAAGGCTTCTTTTCCAGGTATGGCAAAATAGCCCATGGCCTCGACCATGCTGGGAAAGATGCCATGGTCGGGATGTTGAAAAACATTGGGAAGCTGTAGGCTTCTCTACATATGCAGAGCAATTCTGTAGACGCTGTGCATTATGTCAAAGGTTTAATGTAGGAAAAGGCACACAGGTAAGTCCCGTTACTCCTAACCCAATGGGTCCGTTTGAACACCTCCAAATGGATTTCATTGAGCTAACACCGTCTAGAGGTTACCGATATTGCCTTGTGATTGTCGATGTGTTCTCCCGATGGGTAGAAGCTTTCCCTTCTAAGCACAATGATGCTAAAACAGTTGCTAAGGCACTAATAAAAAAAAATTATTCCAAGATGGGGCATCCCGCAAAAGTTACAAACAGACAATGGTACTCACTTTGTGAATTCCATTATAAATGAATTAACCACCTGGCTGCAGATCAATGTACATCATTACTGCAAATATCATCCACAAAGTGGGGGTATCGTAGAACGATGCAATTGCACCCTAAAGGCTAAGCTTGCAAAAATTTGTGAACAAACCAATTTATCATGGCCAGACGCTCTGCCCTGGCCTAATGGGATTGAGGGCCGGACACACCGACAATTGGGACTATCGCCGTTTGAAATTCTGACCGGACGACCCATGCCCGTTGGCATGGTTATAGGAAATGTGAACCTGCATACCGTGGACAATGATCTTCTCTCTAGTCTTACAGGTCTCCGAGCATCCCTGAAGGAAGTCCACGAGCAGGTTAATCAGGCCTGGAGAACCAGCCCTCCATCTGAAGACTCGCCGATTCCCTTGGGCACCTGGATTCTGGTTCGAGACACCCGGAGGAAACATTGGCATCAGCCTAGGTGGAAGGACCGTTCCAAGTTCTTCTGTCCACACCACACGCCGTAAAGGTTGAAGGATTGCCGCCTGGATTCACGCTTCACACTGCAAAAGATGGCACCCTTAATATACATAATCTTATTGTTTTCCATTCCATTATCCACTTCACGGGTGACACTGACTTTCCAGGTGGAAGAAACTGCCTCATTCCAGGTTGATTTTGTGCAATTGCCCCCTGTACTGGCAGACAGGAACAATGGGAATGGCCTGACAAATATGTTTGTGTAAGCTACCCTTGGTATGACTCTGATTCAGGTTCCTCCTCAGAGGACTCTGAATGTGGATTTTGGAGCGATGTGTTTGCAAATACAGGACCAAATGACTGGGGTTATGAACCTTGGCAGGCTACACAGTATGGCCTGAAAACTTGATTCTCTATTTTAAAGGGACACGCCCTCATGAGTGTGCGAGAATCATTGTAATCCATTAATCATTACTCTGAAGAATCCTTCTCTTCATGATTCAGGAACTTATGTCTTAGCTGCATATGCAAGTGGTTATGATCCCGAGGATTTTTCAAATTAAGGTTAGGACACCGCTCTCTCTCCCCGTCCCCTCTCTTACTCAGTTTCTCACCACTGTGTCTGCACGACGAAACACCCCTGGTTCAGATTTTGCATCTAAATACCTTAACCAGCACTTTCTCTGTGGAGACAGGCTATGGGGATCAAAATAGATGGTTGCAGTGGGTAATCTATTCAGCAAAACAGGTTAACCGTTCACATTGCTACGCTTGCAGCACGCGCTCTCATTTAGCTACAGTCCCTTTCCCACTATCCAACATTTCTGACCCCACTGGGTTACCTTGTCTTCTCTACTTGTTTACTAGCCCCAAAATCCCCACTAATTCCAAATGTGCTAATCTATCTTCCCTTTTTCCCCCCACCCGTCATATGATTACCCCCATGTTTCAGTCTCACGAAGGCAATTTCACATGCTTTAAATCAAATGGAACTGCTTGGGTAGGAGAATTACCTTCTTCCTTCTGCTCCCAGACCTTCCATGTTAACTCCTCCTCTTTTAATTCCACTCTTTCAAAGTTTTTGCTTTCCCAAACTACCCCTAGGTCTGATATTTGGTGGATGTGCCGCAGGTCAAAACTATTTGATATCTTGCCTTTCGATTGGTCTGGCACTTGTGCCCCTATACAGCTGGTTATGCCTTTCCGATTACTGTCCTTACCCTCTTCACACCTCCGTATCACCCCTCTTATTCCCAGCTCTCCACTTTTTCCCGCCGAACCCGTTCTCTCCCAGACTCTTCTTCCAGTTTCTCCCTACACGGCCCAGGAGTATATATTGATTCCATAGGAGTCCCAGAGGAGTCCCAGATAAATTTAAAGCCAGGGATCAGGTAGCTGCTGGGTTCGAGTCCATAATACCTCAGATCACCATCAATAAAAATGTCGATTGGATCAATTATTTGTATTATAACCAACAACGATTTCTCAACTTCACAAAAGATGCTGTTGAAGGAATTCATGAGCAGTTGGATCGTACCTCTCTAATGACCTGGCAGAACAGGTTGGCCCTAGATATGCTTTTAGCAGAGAAAGGTGGTGTCTGTGCAATGTTTGGAGACACTTGCTGCACCTACATTCCCAATAATACTGCTCCTGATGGCTCTATCACTCGTGCATTAGCCGGTCTTACTGCCCTTTCTAATGAACTTGCCACTAACTCTGGCATCCCTAACCCTTGGGATCAGTGGTTTACGTCCACTTTCGGGTCCTGGGGCCAATGGCTAAAGTCAGCATTTATTTCTTTGGCAGTAGTATTCATTGTTCTTCTCCTTGTTGGCTGCTGCATTATTCCTCTTATTATATATAATATCCAAATATTTCACTGCTTCTATGGCCAAGGCCTATATGCTACACGAGGAACGTATGCTCCAATTTGCTTCTTCAGTTTCCTCATCCCTTCCCCTCTCCTCCTCCTTCCCCACTCTTTACCTCCGCCGTCTAACTTTCCTTTATTCCTTGTCATACCCAGATTGTTCAAAAGGGGGGAATGTGGAAAAATAATAAACAGTTGATCAGTTTGATCAATCTGGTGTAAGTGACAAAAGCCACGCAGGCCTTGTCTTGTCTATAGTGCACATGACAAGTGCAACTTCCTGTTTCTCCTAGCAAACAAAAAACCACAAGTGACCAACTGATGAACTTTAAAAATGTTGTAAATGCTGATCCAAGCAAATTGGTGTAAGATGTAATGTTTTGAAATTCTTGTGCAACTAAAGTCATAAGACAAAGGCCCTATAAAAGATTTGGGACACCGACCCCTCGGGGCAGATGAAGGGCAGGTGTCCTAGGACTGTGCTTCTCTGTCATTTTAACCTTTTGCCTGGTGTGTATTAATAAAGATTTTTTACTAACTTTAATTATATCTCTCTGTCACAAGAAACGACACTATAGAAAAAGTGTCCACAATAGCCAAATCAGATAGAAGGTTGTTAAATTCAGTCATAAACAATGAATATGGCCCTGGTGGTCTGTAGACTAGCACTATAATTGTGTTGGAATCTGTTTTAATATTTAAAATTAATGCCTCAAAGGATGTAAACTTGCCTAATTTTTTAGGAGTGATTTGCATTTTGTTACAATGAATTATTCCAAGGCCTCCTCCTCAACCAGAATCTCTAGACTTATGAAGTAACGAGTATCCATCTGGTGACGCCTCTGCTAGAGGAACAGTGTCACATTTACTAAGCCAGGTTTCAGTAAGAAGACACAGATCAGATTTTGTACTTAATATTATATCATTTACCAAAACAGCTTTAGTGCCAAGAGAGCGAATGTTCAATAAACAGCATTTAAAACTGCAGGCTTCTGTCTGAACTGCTGATATATTTTTTGTTTTAATTTGAATTAAATTTCTATTACAGATGCCTCTGGTGGAGTGTCTGGTTTTATCCCTTGGTCTAATTATACACCTTATTTTTTGGTTATCAATTAATTTAAGGTTTGTATCAAGACTAAATTTACTGGATGCCCCACGGCATGGGTTTTGGGTAACAGCTTTAGAAAAATAACAGGTGGGATAAACAACAGCCTGTGCTTTAAGATCACATGACTGTGGCCTGGATGGTGCTCTAATCAGTCAACCAGGCAGTTTTGCTGCCATATTTTGGGATAATACATAAGATCCCCT
>NW_024386325.1:0-23023 GCF_016835505.1 Polypterus senegalus | reverse complement strand
CTTTTTTCAAACGGCATTAACCTAACTCCACCTCTGTGAAATATGCCGCAGCCCTGATCTTCCATTTGACTCGGAAATCGGCATCATTGAAAACGTTTTGTATGCACGTGCACGCCAAGATTAACTCTGAACCAGTAGAGGTTGATTGAACTTACCTTCTCAGGTGTTTTGGAACCACATACCATGGTATGGGTTTGGGGTAAATCAACCCAGAGGTTTTGATTTACCAAATGGTAAGTTAACCAAGCTTCGAATACCCCAGGACTAGAGTTTCGTGACCCCTGCCCTAGAGGTTTTTCTTGGCACACTGACAAAAGCACAAGGACAAATGGCCACTGACAAATTATTGCTGAGAAAAGACTGTGTTGACAAATACACTTAGGAAAATGAGTGCAGTGACAAATGAGGACAACTAATGCTTAGGCAGTTGCTGTAAAATAAAGTGTAGGAAAATATGTGAGTGGACATTTACAACAAAAATGAATTACTTACACGCTAAAATGTTATTAGCTTTATGTTTATGATTGCATTCCTAATGTTTTCTATAGATTTTGAACACCTTAAAAGTAAAACATTTTAAATCACAAAATGGGAGAAATGTAATTTTATGTTGTTGTGTTAATGCCTTAAAAGGGAATTACTTTGTGCATTTTCTTGTCTGTGATCTGTGGGTAATAAGTAAGCCTACCCCATTGAGAAAAGTTGCTCATGCAAAAGGAAAAGGGTAATGTATCTTATGTTGATGGATTAATGTTTGTTCATGGACTTGTATGTGAACAGTTCCTAATAAGTGAATTTATCCCATTAAGAGTGTGTTGTGATATTTGAAGCATTAGGAAAGATAGAAAAATACCAGCTAACAAAACATTTCAGTAGATAAAATCATTTACATGACTAATCACCAATCACTTTGTGTTAATTGATAAAAAATATTTCAGGCTGAGAAGTATACATACAATAAATTTTGTTAAATAACGCTTTTGTAACTAACAAAGTCATCCACATTTTTTAATTATAATCTGACACATGCTGACCACCCATTCCTACATACAAGTAAAGATAAATCCAGCCCAGAGGTGTGAACAAGAGATCATGTGTGGGTGGGCATTTGGCTTGTCTGGGGGAAAAATATCCATCCATCCATCATCCTATTTTTGTAGGGGTCAAATAATAACAACATAGTTTTATATAACATATAAAAGCAAAAATTGTGGCATAAATCATAACCTATTGTTCAATAAAATTAACAGAGGCAATAGAACTTGTATTATTATTTTTTGTGAACAAATATAGAACTACATCTACAAGGTAAATATCAATAAAGTCAAATGTATACAACATATGAGAGCAAGAACAGAAGCATGGCTCATTGTAGTCACATTGGAAGGCTATAGGATATCAGTTTCCAGTGTTTAACCTGGATATTATCTACAGGGACCAGTCTGCGGTTACTCTTGGCAAATTCTAGAGCCAGTAAATTCATGTCATAGATTTTCTGAGTATGTTTTTCTCATGTGCCAGAATGACTAAATTTCTCTTCCTTGGAATGCAGCATTGTTCGCAGAGTGGAGTGAGAATACGGTTCAAAGTAGAGAAAGCTTTTAGCATGCAGCTGAAGACACACCAATGATGAGTGCTGTGACATATAGCTGAATGCAACATAGGAAGGCCTCTTTGTACTGTTGAATGCATTTGCATGCTTCAGAGAGATTAGCATCAGCTGGCAGCTTATTGATCAACATTGCTTTTGCCACAGCCATTTTATTTTGCAGGCTCATGCTGTTTTGCTCTGTGCCTGCAAGTGCCTGAAATGGTTTCAGGTGAGAATGATCAAGAAATAATTCTGATTTTGGCAGGAGAATCGATGTGGCCCTCAATAATTCGACATTTCTCTGCGAAATCTTGTCTCCATTTCCACTCTAGCTCTATCAAGAATGCTACAGACATTAGCCCTTTTAAAAGTCTGATTAGGAGCAATTTGTTCATCAGAGTCACCATGCCCACGTAGACACGACAATACTATCATCAAGCTGTGAATTAACTTTGTTTCCTTTTGAGCTAATTGGTAGGCCTACTTTCACACTGAGAGAAATGCTCCTCCCAGAATGAGTCGCATCTCATCTCCTTCAGTGTGGCCAGTGAAGCTGTCACCACCTCCCCAGCAGTGCACAAATCCACTGCATGTGCCTGTAGAATTGCATTGGCTGGTTTCAGCACACCAAGCACATGAAGGAGGAATTTTCCTGTATTGAAGAAATTCTGCTTTTTTAATTGGGTCAAAAGACCACATGCCTCTATGCAAATGTCAAAAGGGGCAGTGTCAGCCTCTGCTACCTCTGAGAGAAGCCCCCTTATAGCTTCCTCATTGTTGACAATGGACTTTGTGACATCATAATGACTGGTCCATCGTATTTCTAGAAGTCTTTCAGTGTGGGTGTATTGATGTGTGTGAAACATAATGTCTGTGACAAAATGTGTTCAATGAATTTGACCAGTCAAAGAACTTCTAGCCAGAGGTTCTGATTCCATTGCATGTATCACTGCTAAATGGAGCTGGTGGTTGTAGCAGTGTACATATGGAATGTACTTACCAACTCTGTTTTATAACAAAGCCTGGACACCACGCCTTGCCCCAGACATGACATCAAAACACTGACACGCTAAATTGTCTGGGCTGTAAATCCAACTCAGAGAGATGTGACTGAATTTGGTTACAAATATATTCAGCATCAAGCTGATTCAGTTCAATTAAGCCAATCAGGTGTTCTTCAGGGATGGAGATCTGACAATTTAATCACTACAGACAAATTCTCAATGTTACAGTGATCCCTGGTGCCATCACTTTTAATACAAAATCCAGGAGAGTCAGCTTTTCATATTTGGTCCTGATATCTTTACTACCATTTTGGCAAGAGTCTCGGTTATTTTATTTTGAATTACATTTGATGTGTATTTTGCATTGTCTGGAATGTATTTTACAATTTCTGCAAGTTTGCATCTTTTGATTGTGTAATCAAAGAACTTAAGGAAAGTCCTCCTCCCCACCTAGGATTGTCACCACGCAGAGCCAGTTCATTGACTGCAAGGAACTGAACGGCCTCCCCAACGGCCTTTTCACATAATATCTGTTCTTTTCTATCTGGGTTTGGGCCCAGAAGTTGAACTATGTTTTCACTTGTCTCTGCCTCGGCGCCGATACTCTGCCATGCAGACGCGGATACTAAGGCGCGTGTTTGGGAAGCCGCCACCGCTCTTTTCTAGAGCTTTTTCCAATTAGTGTAGCCGTGTTTGGTGAATATGTCCTCCGGTCCGAATTGGAAACACTAAATTTGGGAAGGCAAAGCAAAAGCTGGCATCACGGACAACAGAATATTCAAGCCATGGTCGAGACTGATACCAGCTTACTCAAAACATACGAGTGTCTTTCCAAATGCGCTTAGGATAATTAATTAAAATGGGCTGGGATGTAGCTATCCATATTTAAGTCAGGCAGACCGGACCGTATATTTTGTTGAAGGCAGAGGTTTGGAGTACCCGACCCCTGGCGCAGAGTTGGAGGATTGTGTGGGCTTATCTACATCTTTGGAGTTTCAGTTCCTGACGTGGATGCGCTGTGCCCGTGTTAGTAGTAGCGTGCTAGCTCAAACCGTGGAGCCAGCAGCTTGCGGAGGGACAGAGGTTGAAGATGTCTGCTTTTAAATAAGCCACCTATGCATAGACTTTTAGTGTTACCAACCAGAAAATAAAAAGAAGAATGGAACGTATACGCTGTTTTAATTAAGGAGGTGGCCAACAGGTTCAAAACGTGCTGCAAAAGAGAACTTTGAAAATAAATGTTATTCTTCTCCAAAATTTTATTTGGACAGACAGAGCATTCTGCAGGGTGGGACGGCTTGTCTCTTTTTTTTTTCTATGAACACCATCAAAATGTTCTGTAAACATTGCCACTGTATTTGATTGTGTTCAGCTCTGATGGGAGAGCATCTTCACATGGGGAGAAGAGACGTGACTGTGATGTCTCTGCCAATGAACAGGTACCTCTAAACACATGTAGCTGAGATCTCTCTCTCAAAATTGTCAAACTTACTCCTTAACAAACTCTAGATGATGAAGTCTGTTGAACAAACAGGTATTGCTAGCTAAGGAGGCAAGGTATGTTCCAACACGTGGTAAGAGGTACAACAACTCAACGGAGACTGGTGATGAATGAGGATGGCCCCACTCCTACCCTGAGGTCCCATCTCCCCCTCGCCCACAGACTGTCTCCAGATTTGCATGAATAACTTGATGGTGCAACTGAACTATTATACTTAGCGCAATGACAGAAGTCTAATATCAGCCGGAATGATCAAGCAAATTATAGAAAAAAAACAGATCTAAACTGCTAGTAAGTTCTCTCGGAAAGGCAGAAAATCATACATACAGACAGACAGACATTGGATTTTATATATGTGGATATTGTAGATTGGACACAGGCTAGCTAGTCATGTGTTGGCTTATTTTGTTCCTTATTATTGTTTGGCTTAATTAAGGAAAAAAAATAATTAACAAAGGGGTCTGATGTTCAAACCTCTTAATAGATGTACAAATTGTGAAAAGGATTCAGAAAATGGTGCAAAATTAAATAAAATAATAATCATAACAAAAGTGTTGCTAAGGTATTGCACTGAAAACAGTTTTCCCAATTGATAATTGATCCTGTGCAGGGTCTTAGCCACAGGTAATTACTTGCAAAGTATATCCATTAGTGGATAAACTTCAACATTTATAAGAATCTCAGTTAACTTTTACTATACATAACATAACAAGAGAAAAATGAGTTCACCATAAAAATCTTATTGTTAATGTCAATACTGCTTATACATTTGTTGTTCTAACTGGGTAAACATAAAATTGGTACAGTCCATTGATACTGATAATTGTAAATGAGCTCTCAATGTTCTGTTGAAGGTTGTGGGTTTTTCAATTCTGTTTAAGGAGGATGGTCTTTTCATTGTTAAATCAGAATGGTCTGTCAAAACTGGTTTAAAGTGGTAAAATATCTGTATGCACTTTTCTCAAAGCAAGGATATACTTGAAAGTAAATTTACTAACATATTTATTTCCCTTCAGGCATCTCTGCAAAATTGAGGTTTACCTTACTATACAAAAGGCTGAATCTTTACATTGATATGCCAAGATTATTTACTATTGTCTGTTAGCCAGGGTAAGCAATGGTGCCATGCAGCCTAGCAATTACAATGCCCACCCCCAGAAAAAGGGGCAATGTGGCAACCTCGCAATGGTGCCCCCAGCTGGGAATCAGTTGGACCACAAGTGCTGTAATGTTATATTTCCTATTGATGACAATGAGTGTCATTCTTGATCTTAACCTTTGATGTTAGGGGAAAGATACCCAACAAGAAAAATATTTCTTTTTTTCTTGATATATTTTTTTGATAAATTGCCCCTTCCTGATTTCTTATTCTTTGCATGTTTGTCACACAAAATGTTTCTGATCATCAAACACATTTAACCATTAGTCAAATATAACACAAGTAAACACAAAATGCAGTTTTTAAATGATGGTTTTATTATTTAGGAGAAAAAATCCAAACCTACATGGCCCTGTGTGAAAAGTAATTGCCCCCTTGTTAAAAATAACCTAACTGTGGTGTATCACACCTGAGTTCAATTTCCGTAGCCACCCCCAGGCCTGATTACTGCCACACCTGTTTCAATCAAGAAATCACTTAAATAGGAGCTGCCTGACACAGAGAAGTAGACCAAAAGCACCTCAAAAGCTAGACATCATGCCAAGATCCAAAGAAATTCAGGAACAAATGAGAACAGAAGTAATTGAGATCTATCAGTCTGGTAAAGGTTATAAAGCCATTTCTAAAGCTTTGGGACTCCAGCTAACCACAGTGAGAGCCATTATCCACAAATGGCAAAAACATGGAACAGTGGTGAACCTTCCCAGGAGTGGCCGGCCGACCAAAATTACCCCAAGAGCGCAGAGACGACTCATCCGAGAGGTCACAAAAGACCCCAGGACAACGCCTAAAGAACTGCAGGCCTCACTTGCCTCAATTAAGGTCAGTGTTCACGACTCCACCATAAGAAAGAGACTGGGCAAAACGGCCTGCATGGCAGATTTCCAAGACGCAAACCACTGTTAAGCAAAAAGAACATTAGGCTCTCTCAATTTTGCTAAGAAACATCTCAATGATTGCCAAGACTTTTGGGAAAATACCTTGTGGACTGATGAGACAAAAGTTGAACTTTTGGAAGGCAAATGTCCCGCTACATCTGGCGAAAAGGAACACAGCATTTCAGAAAAAGAACATCATACCAACAGTAAAATATGGTGGTGGTAGTGTGATGGTCTGGGGTTGTTTTGCTGCTTCAGGACCTGGAAGGCTTGCTGTGATAGATGGAACCATGAATTCTACTGTCTACCAAAAATCCTGAAGGAGAATGTCCGCCATCTGTTCACAACTCAAGCTGAAGCGATCTTGGGTGCTGCAACAGGACAATGACCCAAAACACACCAGCAAATCCACCTCTGAATGGCTGAAGAAAACAAAATGAAGACTTTGGAGTGGCCTAGTCAAAGTCCTGACCTGAATCCAATTGAGATGCTATGGCATGACCTTAAAAAGGCGGTTCATGCTAGAAAACCCTCAAATAAAGCTGAATTACAACAATTCTGCAAAGATGAGGGCCAAAAATTCCTCCAGAGCTGTAAAAGACTCATTGCAAGTTATCGCAAACGCTTGATTGCAGTTATTGCTGCTAAGGGTGGCCCAACCAGTTATTAGGTTCAGGGGCAATTACTTTTTCACACAGGGCCATGTAGGTTTGGATTTTTTTCTCCCTAAATAATAAAACCATCATTTAAAACTGCATTTTGTGTTTACTTGTGTTATATTTGACTAATGGTTAAATGTGTTTGATGATCAGAAACATTTTGTGTGACAAACATGCAAAAGAATAAGAAATCAGGAAGGGGCAAATAGTTTTTCGAAGAGTGAGCAATTGATCATGGATCCTATTGAGGATGACCCTAGAAAGGACCTTAATTGACTCAGAGAGTAGTGTTATCCCCCTGTATTTGCCACAATCCAGGCAATCACCCTTCCTTTTCTAGAAAGGAAGGATAAGTCCCATTTTCCAATCAGTTGGGATGACATACATCTCCCAAATGGAAGCAAAGATTTCTTGCAAAACCAAGAGGACAGTCTTACCACCAGCCTGGAGAAGTTAATCCCAGATACTACAGATCCCTTCAAACTTCCCTACCCTTAGCTGCTTTGTCGCCTGAGCAATCTCAATGAGATTGGGTGATTCACAACTAATTGGAGGATCAACCTCAAGTACCATGGACCCAGAAATGTCCAATATCCTAGTCAAAGGATCAGCTTTAAACTGCTGCTCGAAGTGGCCTTCCCAGTGGGTCACAACTGCAGCATCATCCATTAGGACCATTGCATTACCCAAACAGATTTGGATGTGTATAATGTTTCAGTTCATCTATAAGCAGGACTTGGGTCACTAGGCCATAGTTGGAGTGTCACTTGCTCACAGATTCCTCTAACAAATGCCTCCTTATCTGCCTCAGAGCCTTTACAGTTGTCCTTCTCAGTACCCGGTAAAGACTGGTGTTACCATCAAACTATGAGCTGTGACTTCTCTCGATGATATCTCAGGTTGCCCTGCAAGATGAAATACCTCCTTCTGGGAACACCAGCAAAAAACATCAATACTATACATCTGGATGGGCAGCATCGCTGGCCCGACATTTCGCGTGATAGACATATGCGCCGCGACAAAATAGCGCCGACTAAAGCGCAGTCGCCAAAATCGCTACCAAAACAAAATCGCAAAGTTTCATTAAATATGAATTACTGTACTAGTTTAAAGCATATATAATAATGTTTATTTTAGAAGTCAATATTATGAGACGCGGCATATCATCAGCACGCACGCAGATAGTCCTTAAGATCACGCCCTGCATATGTACTGTAGGAAGAATTGCAGCAAGGGCTTCCCACTCTCTTTGGCCTCTCACATTTTGTCGGGCGATTTTGTCAGCGCGCATTTATCGAAAACCAGTTAGCAGGTTTGTGCGCCACTCATTTGTCCGCCGCAGTTTTGTCGGTAGCATATGTCTATCAGCTTTTGGCGGTGAACTGGGCAGCGTTGGTCCTGGAAGGCCACAGCAGCAGCAGGTTTTTGATCAAACCCAGTTTCTTAATTAGAAGTCAGTTATATCCTTTGCTTAATTCAGTCTGAAACTGCTCCATTACCGGTTTTTAACAGCTCCTTATTAGCAAGATGCAAATGACAAAGGAGCCAGCCGTTATCCATCTAACTTGTTTTCATTTATATCTCTATGGATTCATAATGTACTATTTAGTTTAATAAAACACTTAAGAGAAAAATGTGACAGACTAAAATGATCAGTTTTTGGCTTCAAATCATTTGGATGATATGATTGGAAAAGAAAAAATCTATGATATAAGAACCTAGCACTAACAAGCTATAAAATTAAAAAGGATTTGTTACTATTTATGCAATTTGGATAGAACGAAAACCTGCAGCCACGGTGGCCCTCCAGGACTGATGCTCCCCATCCCCTGCTAAAGAACATGCTGTATCCCTTATAGTTTTATTCATTTTTTAGCATCCATTGTACAGCCCTAACTCCAAAACTGCACCTTTGAGTAACATGATTTAATACAGTTTACAGTGCAAAAGCAATAAACAAGAACAATTCACATGATTTCCACAGTCTTCCAATCAATCATCCTCTGTCTTCCCTTCCTCTTCTTAATTCTGGTCTCAAGCACCTGAACTCTCTCAGGTGTGGTGCTACTTAACTCCGGGAGAGTGTGAAGTTGGGATTTTGACTGGGGCGATACACCTGTTACACCGTTACTGTAGATGTCCCAAAATTTTTGCCTGAAGAAGGTGCCTTAGCTGTCTTGAAAGCTTGCATATTGTAATCGGTTTAGTTAGCCAATAAAAGGTGTCATTTTTGCCTGGCTTCTCACTTCATCCATAATGACTAATACGGTACAACACCCTACTGCTATGCACTGATCCTTGAAATTTGATGTCCAATTAAGTAATACAAATCATTGTCTTCAAATTCGCTATACAGAGTCTGGGTGAGAATTTTCCCAGAAAGGTGCAATGATATGACAATAATGTACTTTAGTGTGAATTTCCATGGTAAGGTGTGGTACCCCAAAAAGGATTATTTAAAAATGATAATATGCAGTGATGCTAAGGCTCTCTGATAAGAAGGTCAAAATCTGTAGTCTAACAGCTTTAGTAAAAAATAGCTAATAGCTAAAACATTCAATCAAAGGACGCCTGTACTTGAAAGTTAATCCTGTGCTTTCTAATAAATGTATTTGTTGGTCAGGATTGCAGTGAGTCATTGCCTGTCATAGCAAGCATTTAGGTGCAAAGCAGGAACCAAATCTGAATGGGGGCATCATTTCACTGTACAGCACACTCACACACAAACTGACACTCATTTAAACTTAGTCAGTTTGGAGTTGCATGAGAAAAATCAAAGTATCATAAAAAACCCTCACAAAAATTCTGCCTAGTGTATGCACAGTTTGCAGAATCATTATAGGACTGTGTGGGTGTTCTCTATGCCATCTGGTTTCTTTCGGCATCCAAAAACATTCATAGAACTCTAAACTGCCCTGATAGGAGTGAGTACGGGTGACTGTATTCTGCAATGGACTAGCATTTCACTTGGGGGTTGTTTTCTGTACTACGGCTATGTTTCCTGAATAGACTGCAATAGTTAGTTAATAAATATGGTAAAGATAAAACCCAAGCCCTGCCTGAAAAGCAATGCATTAATAGCAGTGGCTGAGGAAGCTTTACATAACACTGTTGTTGGTGGACAGTTTGTTGGACTTCATATGCACACACAGAGTAAGCTATAAGTGCTGAATTTTACAATGCATAGCTTAAAAAAAGCTAAGAAAAACATGCATTCAGATGGAGATGTTGTAAAACTGACCAATATCAGATTAAATTCAGTTAAACACATTGATATCACAGTGACATTTTTAACTCTAAACTACAGTCGTGAGAATTAATGTAAAGGATTATTCATGTCATGTAACTAGAGATGTGACTTCTTTTCAGCTGGATTTCAAGTATTATATTTCGCTGCCTTAAGTAAACCTTGGATATAAATGTATGGTCACAACAAAGGAAAAGGGAATTTGCCGCTGATCACTGAAGACTAGCCACTGCCGACTCATACTGGATCTGAACTGGTAATACAGATTTGTTCTTTACATTGTGCTTTTCCTGTAATGTGTATTGCATTTTCAGAGAATAATTGTTATATGGTTCATTACACTGCAGTGCTTAAAAATACAAATATATGTCAAAAGCTGTATATATGACAGATTCCAATTTTTTTTAACATATTTCTATACTATTTTTGTTTTCTTTGGGATGTGGTATGACAGAATGATGTACAAGAAAGGAACTAATCTTGGACTGGCTGTCAGCACATCGTAGAGCAGACACACAGTCACACACTAACCATTTTGTGTATGCTGGACAAATTCTGAGCTGCCAAGTAACTTGGCATGCATGTCTGGGAGATTTTGGATAAAGCACACAGAGAAAATTGATGCAGTGAGGATTTGCACATTGCAGATGGAAACTGACTAAGCAATGAATTGTCTTTAAGCCCATGGACCTGTAAGACTGCAGCAGTAACACCACACTCAGTGGCATTTCTGCATGAAGGATTCGTGAGAAACAGTCCCACAAAATGTTGTGCAAAATAAGGAATATATTTATCTCAGTAATTTAACTTATTAAAATATTTATGCAGTCCTTACAACAAACCCAATGTTTGAGGCTGAAAGGATTTTCTTTAATTTTCCAACATATGCACTATGAAAGGCTATGGCATAATTATTGAGGAAGACATGCAACTGTCAGTTTAGCTGATCTGGCCACATGAAGCAAGCTAAAAAAAGCTGTTGGTGCATATCTGAAAGTAGGAAGAGATTTAAACTGCCGATATGATATCTCAAAGGGCAATGCTTGTGTAGAAAGAGATTGAGTTGGTCTTTTATTTCAGCTGTGAGTGAATAAATGCAGTTAGAATGTGGCAGTTGCAAGTTTCTTCATAAGTGGAGGAAAAACTCATCTCTGTCTAAGAGGACTCTTTTTTTTTTAACCCTAACCCTGACACTTTTTATCAGTCAATTTTTATTCACTATTTATTGAACCATTTCTTATATAAAACTAGGGGCTTCGCTCGACCAACCTCTGTGTTTGGTTAATCGGATATACAATTTTCATATTTTTTTGCTTTGGAATTGTTTCACTTTCATTATTTGCACTTTACTTAAAAGCTTCACTAAAAAACAATATTTTTTGGAGACACATTGTGACAACGCGAAGCGCATAACTGTGAGCTTAGTAGTATTGTTTCTGTTTCTCTAATAAATAATCCAACTTTTTCTAATGTTTGTCCCTGTGATTTATTGATTGTCATAGTAAAAGCTATTCTCATAGTAAACTGTAAATATTTTAATACTTAATGGCATATCACAGTCTCGTTTGATAGGTAATGATATTCTTGGAATATATACATCACCTTTCTTTTTGCCTGTTAAAATTTGCATGGCTTCTCCATGATCATAAATATACACCTGACCGAAATGTGTATTCTTTGAAATTCAACTTGTCATTGCTTTAACTGTTCCAGGACCACAGATTTTCATAGCATATGGTCTATTTTGACCTCGATTTGTCCTGCTCTTTTTGTTTCTTGGTTGGCATTACACAAGAAAATAATTTCCCTTCCTTGGCTGACATGTCAGTTGGTGTCACTGAAGGGAATGGATTCGATTCCTTCCCTGGTGTCTTGGTTGGCATCACTGGAGAGACTGATTTTACTTCCTTGCCAGGTGTCTTGGTTGGCATTACTGAAGAAAATAATTTCCCTACTTGGTTGACATGCTGGTTGGCATTGCTGAAGAGAATGGTTTTACTTCCTTGCCTTGTGTCGTGGTTGGCACTGCTGGAGAGAATAATTTTTCTTCCTTGCCTGATATCTTGGTTGGCATCACTGGGAAGGCTGATTTTACTTCGTTGCCTGGTGTCTTGGTTAGCATTACTGAAGATAACAATTTCTGTTCCTTGCCTGCCATCTTGGTTGGTGTCACTGAAAGGAATGGGTTAATTTCCTTGTTTGGTGTCTTGGATGACATTACCGAAAAAAATAATTTCTCTTCCTTGTCTGAAATCTTGGTTAAAGTCACTGAAGGGAATGGTTTCACTTCCTTCCATGTTGTCTTCGTTGGCATCACTAGAGAGAATAAATTATCTTCCTTGCCTGACATCTTGGTTGGAGACACTGAAGGAAATGGCCTCATTTCTTTTATCAGTGTCTTGGCTGGCATCACTGAAGTGAATGGTATTATTTCAATACTTGGTGTCTTGGTTGACATTACTGAAGAGAATAATTTCCCTTCCTTGCCTGACATCTTCATTGGTGTCACTACAGGAAATGGTTTCACTTCCTTGTCTGGCATTGTGGTTGGCATCAATGAAGGAAGTGGTTTAACTCCATTTTCTGCTGTTTTGCTTGGCTTAATTGTTTCATTTTTTACATTTGTGACAAACACAACTTTCTAGCACCCTCTCCAATCCCTCATCCCCGTATCTTTCCCCCCCTTACAGCATCAATCAATACCCTATCAGTCTTCCGTGCTGTACTGCTTTCCAGAATTTCTTTTGATAATATAGAGATGCATGTGAAACTAACTCATTTTAAATCTTTGTCTGTTGTTATGTCTCAAGAAAATATTTTTTGGGAATTGCCAGCATTTGTTTTGAACTCATTTCTCTGGTCCTTTCTGTTTACAAAATCTCCTTGTTTTGCTAATCTTTAGTTCTAACATGAGTCACCATACTACTAGTCTTTAGTAACACACATACAGTATATATAGATTGAGAGTACAGTATATTCACTCTAGTCATCAACTGTTACCTAAAGCCCAAAGTGAATCCTGTGCATTATATTAGAAGGTGTTCAGGTTTCTATTTAGCCAAGATGTGGTTCAGTACCTCATGGGTCTAAATAAAAACACAAATTTTAATTAATTTCTAACAGTAGGGGTAAGCCAATGGCCAGTTGTTATTTTGTCATGTTATTTCTGTATCTGAGTAAGATTTTTCTGCTTACATTCCAATCACAGGTATAATAAGCTAATGTGCAAGTCTTAATTGGCCTTGTTTAAGTGAATGGGTACTAAGACAGTTTTTCATCCAGTACTGCTGAAACAGACTATTCCCACTTCACCTTGGGTTTCATAGTAGATTTATTTTGTTATTTAATCTATCAGAAATAAGAGTTTTTGTTGTATTTCCCAATACTGTAGATCCCTTACCGGAAAAGTTACTTGTCCCTTGCTCATGGTCTATCATCATCCTACGACAGAGTTGTTTATATGTGTATGGAATGATAATTAAGCTGACACCATTTTCCTTTATATTTAGTGACTAACGAAGCACAAAATATTAGAGGTATGGCAAATTAAGTAGTAAACAGTTCCTTCTTTTACTGTAACTAAAACTAAAAGACAGGAAGCAATAAATTACTAGTGCACTTTTTCACCACGTAAGCATGTACATGGCACATCTATTCATAACAAGGACCTCATTTGTTAGGCCATTTGAGTCTTACTGGTATTCTCTGTTTGACATTCAAAAGTTCTTTTGTACCAAGTAAAAAAAATAATACAGACTTTTCAGACTTTCCATATTGTTTAATCGTCTTTTTCTGTGATAGGACATACAACAAAGTTCAGAATGTCTGGAATTTACTCATCAGGGTAAAGAATTGTAATGTGAAGGGTGTTTTATAGTTAGAAATTGGCCACTTCTGCTTCTTGCAGCAAACGTTACCATGTGCCTAATTGTCTTAGTTTCACTTAGAAAAGTAGCATGAGTGGGTTTATTTCTATAGTTTGCTACAATTTGAATGAATTCAGGTTTCACAAAATAAATTCACTAAATAAATGTGACTAAATCTTTTTTGTTAAAATGCAGGGAATGTAAATTTATAATAAAAATTCATTCAGTACTGTATTTTCTCATATAATTGATCCTTTGTTCTCTTTTCCCAACAGAGATGCTTAACATGATGATGGTCTTGACACTTACCATTTTCCTAGTGACCTGTTCTTTTGCACAAATAGAGCGTAAGTATGCAGTAAAATATATTTTGATTTTCAAACTATGAAATAACTGTGTTTCCCTTTAAAGGCCCGTGCAGCCAGAGCTAATCCTACCACCATTAGCCCATACAGTGATCCCTCGCTATATCGCGCTTCGACTTTATGGCTTCACTCATGGATTTTAAATATAAGCATATCTAAATATATATCACAGATTTTTGCTGGTTTGGGATTTCTGTGGACAATGGGTCTTTTAATTTATGGTACATGCTTCCTCAGTTTGTTTGCCCAGTTGATTTCATACAAGGGATGCTATTGGCGGATGGCTTAGAAGCTACCCAATCAGAGCATGTATTACATATTAACTAAAACTCCTCAATGATATAAGATATGCTTCCCACGCGGTGCTCGATTGTTTGCTTTTTTCTGTCTCTCACCCTCTCTGACATTCTCTGCCTGACGGAGGGGGTGTGAGCACAGAGGCTGTTTGCCTAGAAGATACGGACACTCTCTCTAAAATGCTGCTTTATCGCGGTGCTTCAGCATACTTAAAAGCATGTATTGATTTTTTGATTGTTTGCTTTTCTTATCGAGCGCTCCCTCTGACATTTTCTGCTCCTGACGGCGCTCCTTTGAAGAGAAGATATGTTTGCATTCTTTTAATTGTGAGAAAGAACTGTCATTTCTGTTTAGTCATGGAGCACAGTTTAAACTTTTGACTAAAGGGTGTTATTTCATGTCTAGAGGGCTCTAATAATGTTAACAGTGTGGGAGAGTTTGTATGGTTATTTTTATATATTTTAAGCCCTTATAAACATATGGTTTCTACTTCGCGGATTTTCACCTATCGCAGGGGTCTGGAACACAACCCCGCGATTGAGGAGGGATTACTGTAGACAGAATAGTAAATGGGTCACTAGTCCTTATTTAGATGAACTTACTCATGTACCTGTGAGTATTCAGTCCATTAAATGCATGTGTAACTATTTTCATGCATAACTGTAGATTTTGTTGTCACACAGTTATCAGTTCTTTCATTTTCAGAACTCACTTATTACAATGCAAGGTTCCAATAAGCTTGCACATTGAGTTTCAGACAAGGACCAGCTGTGGACCCAGTGTCAGTCCATCACGAATAGTTATGCAATGTGAACTAAATGCATGTAATTTTAAAACCTAATATTTTATTTAAAGTCCAACTGCCATCCAAAGCAGCATGTAGTTCAAAAAAGTAAATGTCCTGTTATTTAAAAGCCCTCCCCAACACACACACTACAACTCTGAGATTAAAACTACTATTTGCAGTCTTATGTCAGAGCAAAAAAAAAAAACAAAAAAAACCAGAATTTACAAAAAGGAAGACTGAAGTAGGGCGGAACGGTGGCACAGTGGGTAGTGCTTCTGCCTCGCAGTTAGGAGACCTGGGTTCACTTCCTGAATCCTCCATGCATGGAGTTTGCATGTTCTTCCCGTGTCTGCGTGGGTTTTCTCCCACAGTCCAAAGACATGCAGGTTAGGTGCATTGGCAATCCTAAATTGTCCTTAGTGTGTGCTTGGTGTGTGTGTGTGCCCTGTGTTGGCTGGGGTTGGCTCCAGCAGACCCCCGTGACCCTGTAGTTAGGATATAGCGGGTTGGATAATGGATGGATGGAAGACTGAAGTAAAACAATCAGTGTATGTAAGAAACACAATAAATATTACCCTTGCAGGAAAGCACCTGCAGTAAAAATCCCCAGAGCTACCTACTACAATAATATGGAAAAAGCTTAATTAATTAAAACAAATAAATGGTTAAAACATAGTAGCTTAACAGGAAGACCAAAGGAGAGCCCAGCCACAGGGGATGCACAAACCAGTGTGTTTCTTTGTGCCGGTCCCAAGCCTGGATAAATGGGGAGGGTTACGTCAGGAAGGGCATCGGGCGTAAAATTTTGCCAAATCAATATGCGGACAAGATGATCCACTGTGGTGACCTCTAGCGGGAGCAGCCTGAAAAGAAGAAGAAGAACAGGAACACCAAAGGAGAGATATTTATCTAAAGGACCTAACAAACAGTCCTAAGATCTATGGGAATCAAATGGCTCTTCTGGCTCAACCCCGAACTCAGTCCTCGCTAAGTGCACTGTCGTTCATGAAAGCTTTCTTTGTTTCCAGTCTCCCTTTCTTCTTCACCTGTATCCAGTCGGTGACCTGTGCCACTCTAGTGAATGACACTTGTTTTCTGCCCTACTTGAGAACATTTATGTTAGGCAGAATGTCCAGTGTGGGCTGGGTGGTCTTCTTACCTGGTAAACCCTACCTTTTTTTTTTTTTTGTCTTGCTTAAATAAAGTTGTTTTTTTTCTGTCCACCAACGGGCTTCATAATTGGACTGTTATTTAGAGACTTAAAAAGTAATTCTATATTTAAGGACTCTTAATCATATATATCTTGTGTACGTGTGCATTATTTAGTTTTTGTAGACTATTTCTGCATTAATTTTTCTTATTTAATTTTAATTTGCTTTTCCTGGCATGTAACTACTTTCTGGACATCTTATAAAGCACTTTGAGGTGCATGGTTTGTATGAAAATGTGTAACAGAAATAAATGTTGTTGTTGTTGTTGTTGTTGCAGATAGTTGAATCACCTGTCCATCCAGTGACATTGTGTAGTATATGGAAGAAATGTGTTTATGCTTAATTAGATTTTTTAATTTTGTTTTGCTTGAGTTATTTATTTTGATTTCATGTTTAGATTCTTTTATAGTTTTTTTAGGTGCCAACATTTGTGAGGTCAGCAGAAATACATTGTAAAATATGGTAGCAAGAATAACAAAATCAGTACTTAATCAATAAAAAACCTGCATGAGAGTCATAGCTTTTGAAAAACTAACAAAAAATAAAAAGAGAATCAGTTAGAGAAGAAATTGAAAAAGAAAACAAGTTGTCATTCACTAGAGTGGACAGGTCACCGACTGGATACAGGTGAAGAAGAGAAAAGTAGACTGGAAGTCCAAGTAACTTTTTTTGCATGTCAACACCCCTTGACAATTGTTCAGCCTACTCCTAATGAAGAATTAAAAAATCTCTGCCACTCTGGTCCGTGGAACCTGCGGTTACACTTTACTGATTACAGTAACTCAGGCTTAAGTAATGATCGTAATCAGCAATCAACATGCAGTCACTTTTTTGTGATTTTTGTTCTTTTCTTAAAATTTATTCCATCTACATTATCTATGAATAATATTCTTGTATATTTCTACCAGTTGCAAGAAAGGGGAAAAACACAATCTGAATGTTTTTTTCCAAATTGTTTCTTACATTTTTTCCCATTTTCAGTTTACATTTAAAATTAGGTTGGGTCATCTATTGGACAGTTTTGTAATTTAAATTACCTTTGTATTACATAGTACCTTAGAAATTCAAGAACAGCAATAATTCCTACATTTTGTATCTTGTTAAAGGATTCAGATAACACAGGAAAGTTTTGTGGACAGCTGCCGGTATACTTGAAGTAGGCTACTGAATGTGAAGGGTTTGGTTCAAAACTGACATGGTCTTGACAGACTTCAATCCAAAAATAGAACAACTGAGAGCAGTTTTAAAGTCAGATAGGGGAAGTGATGTCATTAGGACAGGAAGTGGAATGATGTCCTTGGGTCTGCACCAGAAATTACGTCACTGGGGCTGGAAATAGAAATGATGTCTTTGAGTCCAGGCAAAATGTCCAGTGGTTGGTCTGCGATGGAAAGGAGGACGGATCAGTGCACTCTGCCACCCCCTGATCTGGCATGGAATTACCCCTTTCGAGTCCTTCAGTTGCCTCCCATGCATACATAGTGTGCGGACAATGTGTGATATGAAATTCATCCCAAACTAAGTTTTTTCTTTTCTTTTTTTTTTTACACAGATGTAAAAAATGAAACAATTAAGCCAAGCAAAACAGCAAAAGCTTGGAGTTAAACCACTTCCTTCATTGAGGCCAACCACAATGCCAGACAAGAAAGTGAAACCACCCCCTGTAGTGACAACCACAATGAAGATGTCAGGCAAGGAAGGGAAATTATTCTCTTCAGTGATGCCAGCCAAGACACTGATAAAAGACATGAGGCCATTTCTTTCAGTGTCTCCAACCAAGATGTCAGGCAAGGAAGATAATTTATTCTCTCCAGTAATGCCAACAAAGACAACAATGGAAAGAAGCGTTAAACCATTCCTCTCAGTGACACTAAGCCAAAATTTCAGACAAGGAAGAGAAATTATTTTTTTCGGTAATGCCATCCAAAACACCAGGCAAGGATGTAAAATCATTCTGCTCAGTGATACCAACCAAGACACCAGTAAAAGAAATTAACCCATTCCTTTCAGTGACATTCAACCAAAGATAGCAGACAAGGAACAGAAATTGTTATCTTCAGTAATGCCAACCAAGACATCACACATCAGGGCAAGTAAATCAGCCTCTCCAGTGATGCCAACCAAGATATTGGTAAAGGAAGTAAAACCATTCTCTTCAGCAATGCCAATCAAGACACCAGTAAAAGAAATGAAACCATTCCCTTCAGTGACACCAACCGACATGTCAGCCAAGGAAGGGAAATTATTTTCTTCAGTAATGCCAACCAAGACACCAGGGAAGGAATCAAATCCATTCCCTTCAGTGACACCAACCGACATGTCAGCCAAGGAAGGGAAATTATTTTCTTCAGTAATACCAACCAAGACACCCGGCAAGGAAGTAAAATCAGTCTCTCCAGTAATGCCAACTAAGACACCAGGGAAGGAATCAATATCTCTTCAGTGACACCAACCAAGATATCACGTAAGGAAGAAAAATTATTCTCTCTCAGCAGTGCCAACCATGACATTCAGGGCAAGGAAGTAAAATCAACCTCTCCAGTGATGCCAACCAAGATATCAGGAAAGGAAGGGAAATTATTTTCTACAGTAATGCCAACCAAGACACCAGGCAACGAAGTAAAATCAGCCTCTCCAGTGATGCCAACCAAGATATCAGGAAAGGAAGAAAAATTATTCTCTTCAGCAGTGCCAACCATGACACCAGGCAAGGAATTAAAACCATTCTCTTCAGCAATGCCAACCAAGACACCAGTAAAAGAAATGAAACCATTCCCCTTCAGTAAACCCTAACCGCATATGTCAAACCAAGGAAGGGAAATTATTCTCTAGTAATCCACAACAAGCAGGCAAGGAACTAAACCATTCTGCACAACCAAGACATCAGGCAAGGAAGTAAAATCAGTCTCCATTGATGCCAACCAAGACACCAGGTAAGGAAGTAAGACCATTCTCTTCAGCAATGCCAAACAAGACACCAGTAAAAAGAAATGAAACCATTCCCTTCTAGTGACACCAGCTGACACATGTCAACCAATGAAGGGAAATTATTCTCTTCAGTAATGCCAACCAAGACACCAGGCAACAAAGTAAACTCAGCCTCCAGTAATGCCAACCAAGATTCATCAGGAAAGGAAGAAAATTATTCTCTTCAGCAGTGCCAACCATGACACCAGGTAATGGGAAGTAAAACCATTCTCTCAGCAATGCCAACCAAGACACCAGTAAAAGAATGAAACCATTCCTCTTAGTGGCACCCAACTAGATATGTCAACCAAGGAAGGGAAATTATTCTCTGTAATGCCAACCAAGACACCAGGCAAGGAAGTAAAATCTCTCCAGTAGCCAGCTAAGACACCAGGAAGGAATCAATCCATTCCTTTCAGTGACACCAACCAAGATATCAGGAAAGGAAGAAAAATTATTTTCTTCAGTAATGCCAACTAAGACACACCAGGCAAGGAAGTAAGACCATTCTCTTCAGCAATGCCAACTCAAGACACCAGGCGAGTAAAATCAGCTCTCCAGTAATGCCAACCAAGATATCAGGAAAGGAAGAAAAATTATCTCTTCACCAGCTGCAAACCATGACACCAGGCAAGGAACTAAATCCATTCTCTTCAGCAATGCCAACCAAGACACCAGTAAAAGAAATGAAACCATTCCCTTCAGTGACACCAACTGACATGTCAACCAGGAAGGGAAATTATTCTCTTCTAGTAATCGCCAACCAAGACACCAGGCAAGGAAGTAAAATCAGTTCTCCATTGATGCCAACCATGACACCAGGCAAGGAAGTAAGACCATTCTCTTCAGCAATGCCAACCAAGCACACCAGTAAAAGAATGAAACCATTCCCTTCAGTGGCACCAACCGACATGTCAACCAAGGAAGGGAAATTATTCTCTTCAGTAATGCCAACCAAGACACCAGGCAAGGAAGTAAATCAGTCTCTCCATTGATGCCAAACTTCAAGAACACCAGGCAAGGAAGTAAGACCATTCTCTCAGCAATGCCAACCAAGACACCAGTAAAAGAAATTAAACCATTCCTTTCAGTGACACCAACTGACATGTCAACCAGGAAGGGAAATTATTTTCTTCAGTAATGCCAACCAAAAACACCAGGCAACAAAGTAAAATCAGCCTCTCCAGTAATGCCAACCAAGATATCAGGAAAGAAAGAAAATTATTTTCAGCAGTGCCAACATGACACCAGGCAAGGAAGTAAACCATTCTCTTCAGCAATGCCAACCAAGACACCAGTAAAAGAATGAAACCATTCCCTTCAGTGGCACCACAACCGACATGTCAACCAAGGAAGGGAAATTATTATCTTCAGTAATGCCAACCAAGACACCAGGCAAGGAAGTAAAATCAGTCTCCATTGATGCCAACCAAGACACCAGGCAAGGAAGTAAGACCATTTCTTCAGCAATGCCAAACTAAGACACCAGTAAAAGAAATTAAACCATTCCCTTTTCAGTGACACCAACTGACATGTCAACCAAGGAAGGGAAATTATTTTCTTCAGTAATGCCAACCCAGACACCAGGCAACAAAGTAAAATCAGCCTCTCCAGTAATGCCAACCAAGATATCAGGAAAGGAAGAAAAGTTATTCTCTTCAGCAGTGCCAACCATGACACATGGCAAGGAAGTAAACCATTCTCTCTTCAGCAATGCCAACCAAGACACCAGTAAAAGAATGAAACCATTCCCTTCAGTGACACCAGCTGAATGTCAACCAAGGAAGGAAATTATTCTCTCTCAGTAATGCCAACCAAGACACCAGGCAAGGAAGTAAAATCAGTTCTCCATTGATGCCAACCAAGACACCAGGCAAGGAAGTAAGACCATTCTCTTCAGCAATGCCAACCAAGACACCAGTAAAAGAAATGAAACCATTCCCTTCAGTGACACCAACCAACATGTCAACCAAGGAAGGGAAATTATTTTCTACAGTAATGCCAACCAAGACACCAGGCAGGGAAGTAAAATCAGTCTCTCCAGTAATGCCAACTAAGACGCCAGGGAAGGAATCAATCCATTCCTTCACAGTGACACCAAACGTAAGAAAAAATCACGCAATGCAAGAGAAAATTCTCTTCAGAGTGCCAACCATGACACCAGGCAAGGAAGTAAGACCATCTCTTCCAGTAATGCCAACTAAGACACCAGGAAGGAATCAATCCATTCCTCTTCAGTACACCAACCAAGATATCAGGAAAGGAAGAAAAATTTTTTCTTCAGTAATGCCAACTAAGACACCAGGCAAGGAAGTAAGACCATTCTCTTCAGCAATGCCAACCAAGACACCAGTAAAAGAAATGAAACCATTCCCTTTCAGTGACACTCAACTGACATGTCAACCAGGGAGGGGAAATTATTTTCTTCAGTAATGCCAACCAAGACACCAGGCAACAAAGTAAAATCAGCCTCTCCAGTAATGCCAACCAAGATATCAGAAAGGAAGAAAATTATTCCCTTCTGCAGTGCCAACATGACACCAGGAAGGAATCAAATCCATTCCTTTCAGTGACACCAACCAAGATATCACGCAAGGAAGAAAAATTATTTTCTTCAGTAATGCCAACCAAGACACCAGGCAGGGAAGTAAAATCAGCCTCTCCAGTAATGCCAAGCAAGATATCACTGAAAAGAAAACTTATTCAGTTCAGCAGTGCCAACCATGAAACCAGGCAAGGAAGTAAACCATTCTCTTCAGCAATGCCAAACCAAGACACCACTAAAAGAATTTAAACCATTCCCTTCAGTGACACCAACCGACATGTCAACCAAGGAAGGGAAATTATTTTCTTCAGTGCAATGCCAACAAAGACACCAGGCAGGGAAGTAAAATCAGCTTCTCCAGTGATGCAAGCAAGATATCAGGCAAGGAAGAAAAATTATTCTTCAGCAGTGTCATCCACACACCAGACAAGGAAGTAAAAACATTCTCTTCAGTATTGCAACCAAGACACCAGGGAAGGAATTGAATCCATTCCTTTCAGTGACACCAACCAAGATATCATGCAAGGAAGAAAAATATTCTCTTCCAGTGCCAACCATGAACAGGCAAGGAAGTAAAATCAGTTCTCCAGTGATGCCAAACCAAGATATCAGGCAAGGAAGAAAAATCACTCACTTCAGTGATGCCAACCAAAACCACAGCCAAAGACGTTAATCTGTTCCTTCAGACAAGCAACCAAAGTTCCAGAAAGGAAGCAAAACCATTTCCCCAGAGAGGCCTAAAAGTAGAGACTGAATTTTAGCTAAGCAAATTAAAAGCACAGCAAAATATCTGTTCTGAGGTCTCCTTATTAAACAATTTCCTTCTTCATTAAAGGCTTGTGTTATGATTACTGACTTTTCTTAATTTTGTGTGAATTACCCTATATGAATTTTTACAAAGTATATGTTTGTTTCAGGGTTTTGGACTTAATTTGGGTTGTACATT
>NW_024386324.1:0-10206 GCF_016835505.1 Polypterus senegalus | reverse complement strand
GTATTGAACTATTTAGCTTGTTAATGATTGCATTCATCCAAGAGCAATTTTCTTTTTCTTTCTGTGAGAACATTATCCAAGTGTTTTGTGGACCAGAATATATTTAAACTTAATAGTCCTTCCAATTCTCCTCTCATTCATTTCTAAACATTTTTTATCACACATACTTCATGGTAAGCACGTTAGCTGGAGAGCTGTTGGTTTATTGGTTATCTGCATTTGATTATTACCTAGTATCTGATTAAAAAAACTGACAACTAAAACTTAAAAGCAGCTGCTAAAATCTAAGATAGACAATTCTGCATGGTAACAGGCAAGGGAACTAAAATTAAGCCCCAAAAACATATTGCTTTAGTAGTAAATAAAATGGTTCTAATTAAGAAATTTGTTAAAGTGAAAACCTGCAGCCATAGCAGACCTCCAGGACTGTAATTGAGGACCTCTGATCTACAAAGTAACTAAAATTTGTCTTTGATGAATAAAGGCACTAAAAAGAAAAAAAAAAAGAACACCAACTTTCATCATCAGCAAGGACTAAGTTCTAATTAGGACACTGGCTGGAATGAAAACCATAGCTACTTTGACCCTCCAGGACCGTGGTTGAGGACACCTGGATTAAAAGGTGGAGGCCACTGACATTTTTCCCTCCTCATCTTTTCTGACTGTTTTTCACTAGTTTTGCATTTGGCTATGGTCAGTGTCACTACTGGTAGCATGTGGTGATACTTGGACTCTACCAAGGTTGCACAGGTAGTCCAACTTCCCCAGGATGGCACATCAATACATGCCATTGCCAGAAGGTTTGTTTTGTTTCCCAGCACAGTATCAAGGGCATGGAGGATATTTCAGGACACTGGCAGTTACTCCTGGTGAGCTGGACAGGGCTGTAGAAGGTCCGTAACCCATCAGCAGGACTGGTATCTGCACTACCAGCGCCCTACAACATGACCTCCAGCAGGCCACTGGTGTGAATGTCTCTGACCAAACAATCAGAAACAGACTATATGAGGGTGGCCTGCGGGTCCTGTGCTCACTGTCCGGCCCCTTGGAGTTCAATTGTCATTTGCCATAGAATACCAGAATTGGTATGTTGCCTGTAACATCACTCAGCATGACCGGTTTGGTGGTGGGTCAGTGATGGTCTGGGAAGGCATATCTATGCAGAACGCACAGACCTCTACAAGCTAGACAACGGCACCTTGACTTCATTAGGTATTGGGATGAAATCCTTGGACCCATTGTCAGAACCTATGCTGGAGCAGTGGTTCCTGGGTTCCTCCTGGTGCATGACAATGCCTGGCCTCATGTGGTGAGAGTATGCAAGCAGTTCCTGGAGGATGAAGGAATTGATACCATTGACTTCCCCCCATACACGCCTGACCTAAATCCAATAGAACACCTCTGGGACATTGTTTTGGTCCATCTGACACTGCCAAGTTGGTCCTCAGACTGTCCAGGAGCTCAGCAATGCCCTGGTCCAGATCTGGGAAGAGATTCCCCAGGACACCATCTGTCGTTTCATTAGGAGCATGCCCTGATGTTGTCACGCATGCATACAAGCACATGGGGGCCGTACAAACTACTGAGTATGATTTTGAGTTGCTGCAATGAAATTTCGGAAAAAAGGACTAGCCTGCCTTATCAATTTTTCAATTTGATTTTTGGGGTGTCTTTGAATTCAGCCATCTTTAGGACGATAATTTTCATTTCCATCAAACTGTTGCATCCTTTCATTCCTAACACATTACCTAGTCCATATCAGTATAGATATCCAGCATGATTTTTTTCCCATTGACAACTGATGTGATTTCAAAATGTTCCTTTACAGGAAGTGCTGGGGGGAACAAGAGCAGGGACACCAGGTGTGCTTCCGGGGATGCAGCTGGCACTTCCGCCACACAGGGGAATGTCGGCGGGTGATTGCCGGAACCCACCTGGAGAACATCCCTTCATTCAGGGCGAGAGTCGGGAGCGGAGTGGACCGAGCTGAAGAGGAGAGAAGGAGGCGGTCTGAAGTAGAAGAAAAGGCATTGTTGTGGCCAGGACTTTGGGGACTTTTGGGGGTTTTTGTGGTGCACTTGTGACTTTATTGTTGTAAATACATGTGTGTTGGGTGAAATGAACGTGTCCGCCTATCTGTGTCTAGGCCAGTCTCCACAATGGCACCCAACGTGGGGCGATCTGTCTGGTACAAGACGGGGACCCCTATATAAATATTTTGTGGACGGCTCGGTGCAGCAGGTGCGCCCACACACGTGCCGGTGGTGCGGCGTGCCCACAACCCCGGGACAAGGAGTAGCTCAGCAGACCGCTGCCGGATCACGGAGGACTTGTGCTCACCTGGTGCAGGAGAAAGACAACAGCCAGGGCAAGAGTGCAGCGAGCTCCGATGAGCGTGCCGGCGCTGGAGGCGCCCGCGACGACGTGTCGCCCAGTGAAGCCACGCCGGGGACTTTTCCTCGTGCAGACGGAATCCAGGAGGTAAGTTCCCTGCCTGTTGACAACAGGCCCTGTGGGGCCGTGTGTTTTTGTTTTCAGAGCAGGGGCTGCCCGGATCCGCGTCAGTGGCGGGGGCATGTCGGTTTGCGAGGCTCCAGCGGCACGGCAGCAGCTACGGGAGCTGCAGAAAGGTAGCCGCTGTTACTCGCGAAAGCCGAAAAAGGGAACCGCACCAGGAAGAGAAGAGCAAAGATGGCCGCGGACCAGAAGTCCCGCCCGCTGACAGGCACGGGATTGGCCGGTGTGTCTTGTGTGCCCGCCATTGACTGTATAGAGGCGGGACCAAGGAATGTCCGTCTCGTGCCCGGGAGAGACCCGATTGGGCCGGAGGAAGAGGCCCACAGGAAGTCGCCAGCGTGTGTTGCTGACAGACAGGTAAACTCACCATCAGCTAACTTCCTGTCTGTGCCAGCTGCTCTGCATGAGCTAGAGGCGTACCTTCAGCCTGCGGAGCAGCGGTTTTTACAGGTGCTACGTGCCCTCCGGGCAGAAATGCAGGTACTGGAGAGGAAGGCGGTCACGTCGATAGAGTTGCAGATGGCGACGAGACGGCGCGACGCTGGAATCTTCAGCCGGTGTGGTATGGTGGGGACTGCAAGTACGGCTGACCCCGTACAGCATAAGGGACAATCCGCCGAAATATGCTGTGATGTTGTTATTGATCAGCAACGAGTACATGGTTCTCCGACAGTGGATGCGGTGCTGAGGGCTTCACGCACGGTGAGAGGAGAGACAGCGAGGGGGCTGGCAGGACACGGGCTGTTGAGTGCCCCAGGTCCTAGCGCCCTCCACCCCAAGTCTGCAGCAATCTTGCGGCACTCTACAGGGATGCAGATGGGAAGGAGTCTCTTTCTGTTCCATAAGGAGACTCAGACCGTCAGGGCATCCCAGAGCGACAGGAGGAATTGGAGACTGAGTGCCGGTTCCTCCAATAGGATGGGATGTGGTGCTGGGTGCACACGTCCGGAAGCTGGCCGTCCTCTGCAGGGGCAGAGGGAACCCGTGAAGTCAGTGTGGAGGAAAGGACTAAAGGCGGTCCCATCGGGTACATCGACAGGAGGGACACGGAACCCACGGAGGGGGTGCCGAACAGGCAAGTGCCAGGGTGCCGGTCGGCGGGGGGAGCGCTGCCAGTGAGTGGCACAAGGGGATGCCAGGGAAGGGTGTCCAGACAGCGGCTCTGTCCCCGTCTTTCTCTTTGTTGCAGGACCGGACCCTGGACGTGCAGTAGGACTCACTTCGTTGGGAACCTGCACTCATGCGACGGGCTGTCTGACGGGAGGACTCTCCGCTGGTGAGGGGGTGCCGCCGCGGCTAAGCGGAGCCTGCGACGGGCGCGTGGCGCCAACCAAAGGGGCGCGAAAACCTCGGAGGGGGTGCCGAAGGAGTGGGCACCAGGGTGCCGGTAAGAGGGGGTAGTGCAGCATGTGCGAGGCACAGGAGAGCACCAATTGGAGGTGTTCAGGTGGCGTCTCTGCCCCTATCCCTGTGTAGAGAGCAGGGCCAGACCTCGGTGGCCCAGGAGTAGGACCCGCTTCATGGGTAAGCTGCCCTCGCGGGACGTGTCGCTCCTCCTGAGTGGTCTTTGCTGGCTGTGGAGCACTGTCAAGGATGTCAGGGGCAACGACCCGGCCGGGACACCTTGAGGGACCGGAGGAGGGTCTACGCATGCTCTGGATCACGTGAGGGCCGCCATCCTGGTTGCTTTGGGGGCCACTGGCACAGAGCTTGGAAGCTCCAACCTGTAGGGGCCCATGGTCGCCGCCAGGTGGCTTTCCCGTGCCTTGGGAGCCCTAGACCTCAGCACTTCCGCCACACCAGGAAGTGCTGGGGGGAAGAAGAGCAGGGACAGCCGGAGTGCTTCCGGGGATGCAGCCGGCACTTCCGCCACACAGGGGCATGTCGGCGGGTGATTGCCGGAACCCACCTGGAGCACATCCGGGTGATATTAAAAGGGGCCGCCTCCCTTCATTCAGGGCGAGAGTCGGGAGCGGAGTGGACTGAGCTGAAGAGGAGAGAAGGAGGTGGTCTGAAGTAGAAGAAAAGGCATTGTTGTGGCCAGGACTTTGGGGACTTTTGGAGGTTTTTGTGGTGCACTTGTGACTTTATTGTTGTAAATAAACGTGTGTTGGGTGAAATGAAAGTGTCCGCCTATCTGTGTCTGGGCCAATCTCCACAATGGCGCCCAACGTGGGGCGATCCGTCTGGTACAAGACGGGGACCCTTATATAAATATTTTTTGTGGACGGCTCGGCGCAGCAGGTGCGCCCACACACGTGCCGCTGGTGCGGCGTGCCCACAACCCCGGGACAAGGAGTAGCTCAGCAGACCGCTGCCGGATCACGGAGGACTTGTGCTCACCTGGTGCGGGAGAAAGACAACGGCCAGGGCAAGAGTGCAGCGAGCTCCGATGAGCGTGCCGGCGCTGGAGGCGCCCGCGACGACGTGTCGCCCAGTGAAGCCACGCCGGGGACTTTCCTCGTGCAGACCGAATCCGGGAGGTAAGTTCCCTGCCTGTTGACAACAGGCCCTGTGGGGCCGTGTGTTTTTGTTTTCAGAGAAGGGGCTGCCCGGATCCGCGTCAGTGGCGGGGGCATGTCGGTTTGCGGGGCTCCAGCGGCGCATCTCCTCTCTCTCTCTCTCTCTCTCTAAATAAATATATATATATATATATATATATATATATATATATATATTTATATATACTAGCAGAATACCCTAGCAGAATTCACAGCGGAAGTAGTGTATTAAAGAAGTTATGAAAAGAAAAGGAAAAATTTTAAAAGTAGCGTAACATGATTGTTAATGTAATTGTTTTGTCATTGATATGAGTGTTGTTCTATATATATATATATATATATATATATATATATATATATATATATATATATATATATATATATATATATATATATATATACACATACATACATACATGTGTACATATATACACACACATACTATTGGGTGCCAAACAGGCAAATACATTGATTTTGTGAATATATAAAGTCGGCGTCAGAATATATAGTCAAAACTTGAATGTATAAAGTCATTGCTAGTATATATAAAGTGAAAACTTGAATATATAAAGTCAGCGTCAGAATATATAAAGCGCTGACTTTTTATATTCCGACGCTGACTTTATATATTCAGAAATATTCCAACGCCGTCTTTATATACTCAGGTTTTGACTTTATATATTTGGGAATGACTTTATATAATCAAGGTTGGACTTTATATATTCGGGACTGACTTTATATATAAAAGTTTTGACTTTATATAGTTAAATTTAGTTATCATTGCATAACGTTTTCTTTACCATAGACATTTAAAGACTAAATTCAACTTCCATTCCTAACAAATATATTTCTGGCGACTAATAGAACCTACTTATATCCAAATTCGAGCTAGTGAGCTGTCGCCTGCCTGCCTGAATAAGTCACCCTCGCTTCGCTCTTACTTTTTACCGTTCATTTAATCATGGCTAATGGCGGAAAAATTATAAAATGGAAGGAGGATTACACTGAGTATGGCTTTACCAAAACAATTATTGATGGCGAATCGATTATTCATAAAGCTTGAATTGGTGATCTGTTTATCTGTGTTAACCTCATATTTTTTCATACTTCTTCTCAAACCAAGGGGGTGCGAGGGTAAAATTAATCGGGAAGTGAGGATCAATGTAATCGATGTACCATGAAATCATGCATTGACAGAAGTTCCACTTTGCTTGTATTGTAAAGTGTGATTAAATGCGTGATTTTTTAACGCGTTATGGAGCATATGCATCGAAGCTTCTCAGCTGTGCTTGTGCTAAGAAAAGGAAACATTTTAAAAATAACGTAACACAATTGTCAAAGTAACCTTTTGTAAGTAGTGCCTGGAGGATTCAGTGTGGAGAAACTGTAGAGACAGCGCGTGTATTAACTTGTGGATTTTTCTGTGAGTATTTGGTGGCAGCGTCACAAAGTCGCTTCCGTAACACTGCGTTATAGTGATGGGTCGTTCTTGAACGATTCGTTCATTTTGAATGAATCTTTAATGTGACTCGGAAAGAACGACTCATCTCGTGGGAGTGATTCGTTCAGTCGCGCATGCGCATTTGCACAACTTCCTATAGTTTCTGTATTGGAATTGATTCACCTGTTTCAAGTCTTCGGGTTTTTCGAGTCGATCGTTCATCATGTGACAGCCCCATAAGCAACCAACTCAGTCTGGGCGGAAACAGAATTGATTAGTTCATCACTCGAGTCTTCGGGTTTGAGTCGTTCGATCATTACGTGACAGCCCCATAAGCTTAACCTATGCAGTCTACTTGAAAAAAGATTCGTTCATTTTGCTGAACGAGACTCAAAGGTCCGAGTCGGTAAAATGATCCGAACTTCCCATCACTACTGCGTTAGCTGAGGAGCTCAGCTCAGAGCGAAATGAGATGAATGGGAGGGGAGATGATGACGTGACTCCCCCACCCGCCTTAACTGTCAACCCCCACAAACACATTCTCACAGAATTTGCATAAGCACAGCCCTTCACGTGCAATTTTAACTTAGTTACAAAGTGATCAAAACTCTCATTTATATCCTGCGTCCTCTCATTAAACTTGTATCCCACATTACCTGTGGGCATGACAACCGCCATGCGTCAGCCTGTCTATGAACTTAATTTAAACTTTAGGTTTACACCTTGCTTTTTTTCCGAAATAGCAGCACTCATGAATATGGTTGTACATATGTTACTCGCTCGCTTCTTATTGTTTCGCTGCCTTCTGAATTATATAATGCATGTTTTCTTCAGCGCTTTTTGGAGCTCTTCCTGGTTTTCTACGCACTGCATTGACAGTCAGTTCACGTGATTACGTGGGAGGCGTGATGATGTCACACGAAACTCCGCCCCCCACGGCTTTCGAGCTCAACTCCATTACAGTAAATGGAGAAATATAGCTTCCAGTTATGACAATTACGCATAGAATTGCCCAGCTTTTGTAAGTAAGCTGTAAGGAATGAGCCAGCCAAATTTCAGCCTTCTACCTACACGGGAACTTGTAGAATTAGTGATGAGTCAGTGAGTGAATCAGTGAGTCAGTCAGTCAGTGAGGGCTTTGCCTTTTATTAGTATAGATATACAGTATATATACACATATCTATCTATCTATCTATCTATCTATCTATCTATCTATCTATCTATCTATCTATCTATCTATATATATATATATATATTATATATATATATATATATATATATCTATATATCTATATATATATATCTATATATATATATATATCTATATATATATATATATATATATATATATATATATATATATATATATATACTGTATATATCCTTTGGGGTGCGAGCAGCTGTTGCTGGGGGTGCCAGAATCCATCGAGGAAGAAAAATTCAAAACATTATTTGTACAAAATCTTAATTTATCTATCCATTCCTAAATAATTAAATGGGCAGGCTATTTCGTATCAGTGCAATACGCTGCTTGTTAAAACGGATGACACCTGCTCTTACGTGCACTTAGTGCTGCGTGGGTATTATGAACTATTGTATATGTTCAAGTTCTATTTCAATTGTAAATATAAGTAATTTTTATTTAATCAACAGAAATATGTTTAGTAGGAATGTAAGTTAAATTTATCCATCATTGCATAAATTTTTCTTCACCATAGAAATTTAAAGACTAAATTCAACTTCCATTCCTACCAAAGATATTTCTGGCGACTAAATAGAACCTACTTATATCCAAATTCGAGCTATTGAGCTGTTGCCTGCATGCCTGAATAAGTCACCCTCACTTCGCTCTTACTTTTTTACCGTTCATTTTTTCATGGCTAGTCGCGGAAAAATTGGAAGGAGGATTATACTGAGTATGGCTTTACCAAAACAATTATTGATGGCGAATAAAGTATCCATTATTCATAAAGCTTCAATTGATGATCTGTTTTTCTGCGTTAACCTCATATTGTTTCATACTTCTTCTCAAACCAAGGGGGTGCGAAGTTGAGCGCTGATATATATATATTGAATATATTCAAATAGTTTTACTGTCAAATAATGCAAACAGTACGCATGCACGTGTTTCGCCCTAATTCTGGGCTCATCAGGCGTACACACTCACTGCAACCCCTCTCGGGAATCGAACCTGGGACGTCAGCACTAGAGGAGAAGCCTCTCATGTTGTGCCACGGCGTGTGGTTCGTTTATTTGACAGTATGTTGATGGGGGTGTGTGTATATATATACTGTGGTCCCCGGCAGGGGCTGGGGCCCAGCCGGGACGCCCAGGAGGACCAGAGGAGGGCTTGTGTCCGTCCTGGTTATGCTGGAGGCCTCGGGTAGAGGGCTTGAATGCCCAGCCCTGTGGGGACCCGTGGCCACCGCCAGGCGGTGCCCCAGTGCCTGATTATCCCGGGAGCCCGGCACTTCCGCCACACCAGGAAGTGCGGGGAAGCGACAAGGACACCGGAAGGCTTCGGGTGCGCAGCGGCACTTCCGCCACGGGGTTGTGTCCGCTGGAGATTGCCGGGAAGCAGCTGGAGCCCATCTGGGTTCCTATAAAAGGGGACGCCTCCCTCCAGTCATTAGCGGAATTCGGGTGGAAGAGGACGGAGCTGGAGTGAGAACTGGAGGCAGCCAGGAGAAAGATAGGCACAGGACTGTGTGGCCTGGACATTGGGGGAATCGGTGCTGGAGGCACTGGGGTTTGTGAGTGCACTAATTGTAAATATTGTAAAATAAGCGTGTGGTGGGTGGAACTATGTTTGTCTGTCTGTGTGTGTCAGGCCAGCGTTCACAATATATATATATATATATATATGCGTTCACAATATATATATATACATATATATATATACATATACAGTATATAAATATAAAGATAACTCCTGTAGCCACAGTAAATGCCTTGCAGGGGCCAAGATTTCTGGCATAAAGGCGCATTGGACCGTGTTGCCGACGATGAAGTATCTACCTTATTGCTGCATGTCGGCACTAATGATATTTATTTACAGCAATCTGAGGTATTAAAGCGGAACTTCATCTCTCTATGCACCAAAGCTAAAACAAAATGTCGGAATTTAATTGTATCTGGTCCCTTACCAAGATTGTATAGAGGGGATGTGATTTATAGCAGATTGCATTCCTTTCACTGCTGGCTAGAAACCTGGTGTGCAAATAAAAGCATAGCATTTGTGAACAATTGGGATGATTTTTGGGAAAGGCCTGGATTTTTCAGAAGAGATGGTCTTCATCCTAACTGGAGGGATCTTATGTATTATCCCAAAATATGGCAGCAAAACTGCCTGGTTGACTGATTAGAGCACCATCCAGGCCGCAGTCATGTGATCTTAAATCACAGGCTGTTCTTTATCCCACCTGTTATTTTCCTGAAGCTGTTACCCATAATCCCTGTTGTGGGGCATCCAGTAAATTTAGTCTTGAACAAACCATAAATTAATTGATAACCAAAAATAAGGTGTATAATTAGACCAAGGGATAAAACCAGACACTCCACCAGGGGCATCTGTAATAGAAATTTAATTCAAATTAAAACAAAAATATATCAGCAGTTCAGAAAGAACCATGCAGTTTTAAATGCTGTTTATTGAACATTCGCTCTCTTGGCACTAAAGCTGTTTTGGTAAATGATATAATATTAAGTACAAAATCTGATCTGTGTCTTCTTACTGAAACCTGGCTT
>NW_024386323.1:0-12481 GCF_016835505.1 Polypterus senegalus | reverse complement strand
AAAGAGGAGTATGACTTATTGAATGCAGGCTGCATGCGCGTCCAACTCTATCTGAATTGCGATCACATTTGAAAATATATCTTTCAAGTTCTATTTAGTCCATATGTGTCAAACCAAGGGCCACGGGCCACATCCGCCTGGCATGTAATTATATCCGCCCCTGAGATCATTTTATATACTGTATTATTGTTATTAATGGCCCTGTATATGAAGCGCTGGCAACACAATAAACTACAGATCCCATAATGCAGCGCTCAGCTGCCTTGCCAACACTTACCGCGTAATCAAGTCTAGCTTATGATGCTGCAAGTTATTGCGGCTAGCCTCACACGATGCTGGAGAGAAAGTTGATTCTGAAAATAGAGCCTTTAAAAACCAATGGGAGGCTGAGTATATGTTTACTGAACCCGTGTGTCTCATTTGTGGAGCTAATGTGGCTGTAATTACAGAATTTAATCTAAGACGGCACTATGAGACAAAACATCAGGGTAACCTGAATGCAATGCAGAAGATACAGAAAGCAGAAGAATTAAATAAGAATTTGACACTTCAGCGGACGTTTTTACCCGTGCACAATCACAAAGTGATTTGAAGTGAAGCTGCTTTTATGGGAGACACAAATGCAGCAGTGCAATTTGCCCCACTTTCCCTGTTGCCAAGTAATGTTAAACCAAGTCGTCACTATGGTGTTCCCAAATACGCACTTTGCTGATAAACTGAGCGCAACTGCGACTGAGTTTGCACGGCGCTTTGGGACTTTGAAGAACAAAAAAAGTTCGTCTACATGCGGCTCGAACCTTGTGCATGTTTGGTAGCACATATCTGTGTGAGAAGCTCTTCTCAGTCATGAAGACTAACAAAACAGCACACTGGAATCGCCTCACTGATGAGCACCTGCAATCCATCCTGAGAATCTCCACAACACAGAACCTCACACCAAACAGAAACGAACCTGTGGCCAAAAAGATGCCAGGCGCCAGCTCTAAAATGACATATGAGCAAAGACAACTGAATGATTTGATTTGTTATTGCTGAAAGGAACACATTTTATTTATATTTCAGGTTTTGTTATGCAGCATGTTCATATTTGAATTTGTATAATTTTGACAGGATATATTTTATGGGAGAGCAAAATCTTTTGGGATATTTAAAATCTAAGTTTATTTTTTATATAAAATTACATAAGAGTAAAGAAATTTGAATGTTTGTTTTTTAACGCTTACTTTATTTCTAACTTGTATAATTTAGACAGGATATATTTTTATGGAGAGCAAAATATTATAAGTTGCTTAAGGTTTGAGTTGATTTATTCACGTAATAATATTCCTGTCTGTTTTACCATTCCTACCAAAGATATTTCTGTCGACTAAATAAAAATTCCTTCTATTTAAAATTTAAATAGAACTTGAACAAATATGATAGTTCAAAATATCCATGCAGACTTGCACGTAAGAGCGGAGTTATCCGTTTTAACAAGCAGCGATTCACTGATACTAAATAGCTGTGTGTGTATATATGTAGATATGTATGTATATGTATATATATGTTTATATATGTGTGTGTGTATGTATATATATATATATATATATTGTATTTGTGTGTATATATGTGTGTGTATGTATGTATGTGTGTGTGATGCATATGTATGTGTATATATGTAGATATATATATATGTATGTATATATGTGTAATATATGTGTATATGTATAGATATGTATATATATATTTATGTGTGTGTGTGTAAATATATATATATATATATATGTCACACACGCGTGCATGGGAAGCAGCTGAAGGGCTTAGGAAATACTGTTTATACATCTGCCCATAGGGGCGGGTACACTGACGCTTTTCTGAGTTCTCTGAGGTCTTACCCGGAAATCCCACCAGGAGTCAGCCATTTCCAGGAAGGACACATCACTCCGTTCCGCCCCAAGGATGATGTCACTTCAGTTCCGGCCCAGAGGACTACATCATTTCCGCCTCTGTGCTAAGAAGCTCCCTGCCTTGCTTAGGCAGGCAGTTCTGTTTTGGACTCTGTTGTGTAACAACTGTTAATTATGCCTCAAAGACTTTTGCAGCCGGGAAACCGAATTAAACGGGTGGCTGCCCCAAACCTTTCTACGTCTCTGGTCTCCTCTTGTTACAGTGGCGAGTCGGAGGATGGTGTCCCCGATGAACCAGGGACACTGAACTTCATGGAACCAGGTGGGTGAGTACCGGGCCGAGTTTCAGGGCAGGAGGCGCCGGAGGGTCAGGAAGGACGCTGTGCAGGCTCTGCTCCATGAGCATAACCCGGGTTGACCACCCATCTCGGGAGAAGGTAGAGGGGACCCACAGGCGTGCTGGCTTCTGGGGAACACACTCGAAGTGGCTCAGTATGCTCTCCCTTGGTAGGGAAAGCCGAAGTGCCCATCGGGACCAAGGTCCCTGTTAACGATGGGTTGTCCCCAGGCTGGCAGGTGAAAGAAATAATAAACTGGGAGTTTAACCCAAACAAAGGGCTGTCAGAGCAGGCTATGGCTCTCTGGCAAAGGTGGTGAGTGGCTACGCCATCTCGAGTTGACCCCTACAGATGGTGCAGCAAGTGTCCTGTTTTTGCTGCTAAAAAGCTACCCCAGGATTTTGCCCAGCCGCCTGGGGCGAATTCCATTCTATGGACGAGCTGCTACAAACTTTGCAAACCCAGAAGCCGGCTGTGAAACCTGGGAAGGCAGAACAGCCGCCTTGGACTACCCGGGAGCTATGTCCTACTAAAGCAGTCCCTTCCACGCAATCCAGAGCCTGTTCCGAAGTCGCCGGGCCGTCTGGCTTGCGATCCGTCGGGGAACAAGGCGGACCGTAGGGGACAATGGCGGGTTGTTTGTGTGCCTTTAGCAACCCCTGGCGGATAGACATACGGGGAGCTTCATTAATGGTCATAAAATAACAGCGCTGTTCGATCTCGCAGTAACGTCGTCTGTCGTTGTCGCCGCTTTATTCTACCGCAACAGTGGATTAAAAGGAAGACCAGTCTAAATGTATACACGGAGATATCCCGACATAGCAATCACCGCCGGTGTTACGAAGTCTCGGAGGAACCCTTCGACAGCTTACGGTGCGGTACATCCGATCCTCCGCTTTCCCGTATTCTCGGGCGAGACTGGTCTGATAGTAACGGCGGTAGTTTAGAAAGCATTCCCCGAAAAACTTATGGCCTCGTTATAGATGACAACGATTCATCTCAGCTGCTTCCACACCGTAATCAGCCGACAGGGAGTGGGGCGGTAGGCCAAGAGAATGATGAAGACACTCCCGACCGTCGGGCTACTACGCCATCCACTAGCGCCCGCAGCGAGGGAGGAATCTCCCCTTGAGGTCAGACCGACCCGCCTTCTGAGTTGCACTTTCAGTTTAGAGCGACGCCGCTTCTTTCAAGAGAGAACAGTGGAATGACGACTCTCTGAAACACATAAAGAATGCAGTGGTTCTCGCTAACGCCAACACGCATTTGCCCATGCCACAGGGACCTCACTTTGTCGTGACAATGATTTGTTGTATCGGTCGCTGAACATGAGGGAAGGTCCGAAGTTGTTGCTAATCCCGCTGACCTACCGGGCGCAGGTTTGAAGTTAGCACACTCCCACCTTCTTGAGGCCATCTCGCCCGATAAAACATTAGAGTAATTAAGCCGCTGGCCGGGATTAATGAGGAGGTTCCGCTTTTGCTTTCCTGTCCGGAATGTCAACTGCGGCAAATTCCTAGGAGGGACCGTTCTCTGGTTCCCCTTCCCCTTATTGACGCTCCCTTTGATAGGATTGGGGTTGACATAGTAGGACCCTAGAACCCTCAGCCCGAGGATATAAATATATACTGCCCTCGTGGATTATGCTACCCGATTCCCTGAAGCCGTTCCGCGCCGCTACCACAAAAATATTGCACGGAACTAGTAGGAGTCTTTTCGAGTAGGCATTCCTAGAGAAGTCCTGACGGACCAAGGAACGCTTTTACCTCGGAAACGCTCAAGGAGACTGCCAAGTTACTGAAAATAAAGCATTTAAAGACCTCGGTGTATCATCCTCAAACCGATGGCCTAGTGGAGAGATTTAATCAAACTCTCAAGCAAATGCTACTGAAGGTAGTCAGTAAGGATGGGAGGGATTGGGACCAACTCCTCCCCTTGTCCTCTTTGCATATCGGGAAGTTCCTCATTCCCTACGGGTTCTCTCCATTTGAATTACTGTACGGAAGACAACCCCGGGGTTTATTGGATATTTTAAAAGAGGGCTGGGAAGGGGAGGCACAGCCCTCCACTAATATTTTGGAATATATCGCCCAATTGCGCGGTAGATTTGATGCAATAAGACTGATTCTAAAAAGTCATATAGAGGAGGCGCAATCAGCACAGGCCCGCCTTTTTATGACCGTGGGTACTCTCCTGAGTTCCAACTGGGATCGGCCATGGTATTGGTACCAACTTCTCACTCTAAACTGCTCTCGCCATTGGCTAGGCCCCTACGAAATTAAGGAAAGGAAGGGATTGGTTGACTATTTGGTGAAACAGCCCAATCCACCAGCTGAGCTAATATATCATGTAAACCTGTTGAAACAGTGGAAGGAGAGGGATCCCGATCCTCTCCGGACAGCCCTGCTCTCTTCGCTGAAGTAAGTTCCTTAATTTCGGCGAGCAGTATCCCCCAGGCAGAAACAAGAGCTCGGCAGCTATCCGCTCTGTCCCAGAGGTGGTAAGTGAAAACCCGGTCGGACCTCTGATTGCGCATGACATATTGACTGACCCGGGGTGATCGTCCTGGAGCGACCCTACAGACTCCGGAGGCAAAGAAAGTTGAAGTGGAGCTGGAAATCGCTAATGCTGGCACTAGGAGTAATAGAGGAAAGTAGTAGTCCCGGTCCAGTCCCATCGTCTTGATTGCTAAGCCTGACGGCAGTTGGAGGTTTTGCAATGACTTCCGCGGCTTAACCAAGTTTCCAATTCGATGCTTATCCCATGCCTCGCGGATGACCTCGAGACTGGGACCAGCCAAATTCTTGACTACACTTGACATGACAAAGGGTACTGGCAGGTTCCTTTAACGGAGTCCGCGAAAACCTGCTTAGCACTCCTAGGACACTGGCAGTATCGGTCCTTCCATTCGGTTACACGGGCCTGACTTTTCAGCCTGGTGGACAAAGTGCTCCGCCCCATAACTCGCTCTGTGTTGCCTATCTGGATGACGCCGCCATTATTCCAGCACCTGGAAGGAACACATACAGCAGGTCACAGCAGTATTACAGACACTGGGAGAGGTCGCCTCAATCAACCCCAAGAAATGCTATTGAGGGAAGCCAAATATTTGGGCTACCTGGTGGGTACTGTGAGGCCACAGTGTTCCAGGTTGCAAGCCATGGCGGCCCCGCCCCAAGAAACTAAGCGGCAAGTCCAATCCTTTCTCGGTTTGGCCGGTACTACCGCCGGTTTGTGCCTCGCTTCTCCGAGAGAGCGCGCCTTTGACCGATTTGACAAAGAAAAGAGCTCCTAATACGGTGGTATGGTCTGATAAAGCGGGGGCTGCATTCAGTGACTTAAAAAGGGCTCTGACTTCAGCACCTATCTTGATCTCCCCTAACTTCTCTCCCTTTATCTCCTCAGACGGACGCCGGACACAGGCTTGGGTGCCGTGGTTGAGCCAAAGCGTCGGCCGGTGTTGAACACCCCGTTATGTACCTGAGCCGGAAACTGTTGGACAGGGAGACCAGGTACGCGGCGGGGTGAAAGAGGCTCTGGCGATCAAATGGGCAGTAACTCAGCTGCGGTACTACCTCTTGGGTGGCGTGTTCACTCTGGTGACGGATCATGCACCTCTGAAGTGGATGGCCCTTCACAGGGAGTCGAATCCACGGGTCACGAGGTGGTTTCTTGACCTGCAGCAGTACAAGTATACGCCGCGTTCATCGACAGGGGTCTCTTCATGCCAACGCCGATGCCCTCTCCGGGCCCACGACCTCTCGGTGCAGGGCGCTCGACCCGACGGGTCTGGGCTGAGGGGGAGTCTTATCACACTGCGTGTGCATGGGAAGCAGCTGAAGGGCTTAGGAAATACTGTTTATACATCTGCCCAAGGCGGCGGGTGCACTGGCGCTCTTTCTGAGTTCTCTGCAGGTCTTACCCAGGAAATCCCACCAGGAGCCGCCATTTCCAGGAAGGACACATCACTTCCGGTTCCGCCCCAAGAATGAGGTCACTTCCGGTTCCGCCCCAAGGATGATGTCACTTCCAGTTCAGCCCAGAGGACGACATCATTTCCGCCTCTGTGCTATAAAGCTCACTGCCTTTGCTTAGGCAGGCAGTTCTGTTTTGGACTCTGTTGTGTAACAACTGTTAATTATGCCTCAAAGACTTTTGCAGCCGGAAACCAATTAAGCGGGTGGCTGCCCCAAACCTTTCTACGCCTCTGGTCTCCCCTTCTTACAATATATACACCAACAACAACACTCATCACTCACAACAGTGACAAAACAATTACATTGACAGTCATGTTATGCGTTATTTTCAAAATGTTTCCTTTTCTTTTTCATTGCTTCTTTACACACACTTCATTTCCGCCAAGTATGAGTTTTTTACTAGTCTATACTAATAAAAGGCAAAGCCCTCACTGACTCACCTCACTCACTGGACTGACTTATCACTAATTCTCCAACTTTCGTGTGGGTGGAAGTACGAAATTTGGCAGGCTCATTCCTTGCAGCTTCCTTACAAAAAGTTGGGCAGGTTTCATTTTGAAATTCTACACGTAATGGTCATAACTGGAAGATATTTTCTCCATATACTGTAATGGAGTTGACCTTGAAAGCCGTGTGAGGGATTTTAGTGTGACATCATCACGCCTCGCGTAATCATGTGAACTGACTGTAAACTCAGTACATAGAAAACCTGGAAGAGCTCCAAAAAGCCGCTGAAGAAAACATGCATTATATAATTGAGAAGGCAGCGAAACAATAAGAAGCGAGCGAAGTGACATAATAAAACCATATTCATGAGTGCTGCTACTTGAAACAAAGCACGGTGTAAACCTAAAGTTGAAATTAAGTTCATGAGACAGGCTGCTGCTGGCGTTATCATGTCCACAGGTAATGCGGGATACAAGTTTAATGAGAAGGGCGCAGGATATAAATGAGAGTTTTGATCACTTTGTAACTAAGTTAAAATTGCAGGTGAAGGGCTGTGCTTATGCAAATTCAGAGACTGTCTTTGTGGGGGATTGACGGTTAAAGGCGGGTGGGGAATCGCGTCATTATCTCCCTCCCATTCACCTCTTATCGTTCTGGGCTGAGCTCCGAGCTAACGCAGAGTCTTAGGGACGCTTTGCCAACAAATACTCACAGAAAAATCCACAAGTTAATACACCACGCTGTCTCTACAGTTTCTCCACACTGAATCCTCCAGGCACTACTTACAAAAGGTTACATTGACAATCTGTATTCACGCTATTTTAAAGCGCTTCCTTTTCTTAGCACAAGCACAGCTGAGAATCTTCGATGCATGTGCTCCAATAGCAGCGTTAAAAAATATGCATTTAATCACACTTTGTCATTCCAAGCAAAGGGGAACTTCATTCAATGCATTATTTTGCAGTTACACTGATTACATTGATCAGCCTCCTGATTCATTTTACCCTCGCACCCCTTGGTTTGAGAAGAAGCATGATGTAATATGAGGTTAGCACAGAAAAACAGATCACCAATTGAAGCTTTAGTGAATAATCGATTTGCCATCAATAATTGTTTTGGTAAAGCCATACTCAATGTAATCCTCTTTCCATTTTACAATTTTTCGCTTCACTAGCCATGATTAAATGAACGGCAAAAAAGTAAAGAAGCTGGCGATGGTGACTTATTCAGACAGGCTGACGACAGCTCAATAGCTTGAATTTGGATATAAGTAGGTTCTATTTAGTCGGCAGAAATATCTTTGTTAGGAATAGAAGTTGAATTTAGTCTTTAAATTTCTAAGGTAAAAGAAAAAGTTATGCAATGATGACTAAATTTCTAACTTTTAAAGTCAAAACTTGTATATATAAAGTCATTCTAATATATAAAGTCAAAACTTGATTATATAAAGTCACTGTCGGAATAAATAAAGTCAAAACTTGAATATATAAGTCAGCCGGTATATATAAAGTCAAAACTTGTTTCTGAATATGTAAAGTCAAAACTTGAATATATAAAGTAAGCGCTGGAATATATAAAGTCAAAACTTCAATATATAAAGTCAGCCGGAATATACAAAGTCAGCACTGGAATATCCACCCATTTCCCAGCTCGTTGAATCCGACCACAGGGTCACGGGGTCTGTTGGAGCCAATCCCAGCCACACTGGGCGCAAGGCAGGAACCAACCCGGCAGGGCACATGCATCATTTTCAAAACATTAACCGAACAGTGTTTTTTTATTTATTTTTCTGAATACGTTTTGTTAACTTAGTTCAGTTCAGAGTCGTTTCAATCAATCTATTTAGACTTTCACTTTATATATTCAGGAATGAGTTTATATACTCCATGTTGACTTTATATAATCAGGAATGACTTTATATATTCCAGCGATGACTTTATATATTCAAGTTTTGACTTTATACAGTATATTCCGACAGTGACTTTATATATTCAAGTTTTGACTTTATATATTTGGGAATGACTCTATATATTCAAGTTTTGACTTTATATATTCTGACGCCGACTTTATATATTCACAAAATCAATGTATTTGCCTGTTTGGCACCCCATAGTATATGTGTGTGTCATATATGTACAAATGTATATATATATATATATATATGTATATATATATATATGTATATATATATGTATATATATATATATGCCAGCAACACTCATGACAATGACAAAACAATTACATTAACAATCATGTTACGTTATTTTAAAAATTTTTCCTTTTCTTTTTCATAACTTCTTTAACACACGACTTCTACACTGCGAAGCGCGGTTATTCTGCTAGTATAACATATATATAATATGTTGTGTACCCCTGTAGTTTTTAGTTGTTTATTTTTAAATTGAACATAAGATTTCTAACCAATGAATGAGGGAAAAGATGAGTTTTCAATCAGAACATGACTCTCATGAGACTTTTAGATTCTTGATTATGATTTGCTGTGTTTATTTAGGAAGTATGTCTTTAACAATATTTTAATAAAAAAGCATGCTTTTTGCTTGATTTGAGCATATGACTGCATAACTGACCTGCAGTATATGATTTTCTTTTTTTAATTTCCATGGACATTTTTCACATTGTTTGCTGTTGTCCAGAACTGGTCACTATTGGGTCCCATTCTATCAGAAATGTTATTATGTCATTTCTCCACAGACACTTCTATATACAAATTTTCCAGTCTACAAAGTACATGGAATAAGTAAGGTTGGGAACATCTGCTGATAACACATTGTAAAATATAACAAAACAATATAGGAAAACAAATGCAGCAAAATAAGATTAAATGATGAAAGCATTTCTAAAGACTCATTTACTTCAAAGTATGAGCATCTTTCAAATGGGCTTACTTTAAAACTTATGTTAAACTCAAGAATGTTGTCCTCCTTTGTTCACAACCACCTGTAACTCGACTGATTTTACTTTTGCATTCTCTTCTGGCATGGTAAAAAAAGTTCTCCATAGTCAGTCTCCTAACGGAAAATCTCTGACTTCATGCACTAATTGAATGGTGATATTGTGTAATCTGCCTAGGTAGACCAGGAGACTGTAAAAAGGAATTATGAGTAAATAATTTGATAATAATTATTATACTTAGATTTAATTTAATTTTGTGATTATATTAAGCTAGTCATTTTAATTCAGGGACCTAAATTTAATTTTTATGTTTATAGAGGTTGCATGGTAAAATTAGGATTATGTTGTCACCATCACTGTAATCTGTTGCTCTGGTGAGTTAAATAGAGCTGCCTTTTCAAATACTTGTTTATACTGCTGTTAAAGTATAACTCATATGAAAAGGATTTAATCTTTAAGAGAAATTTGAAATGCAAAATGAAAGAAAGTCTGCCAGTACAGCACAATTTCTATGTATTGTCTGAAATGCATATATTTTCCCAAGACAGTCTTTCCAAGTGGCTCCTTCTCTTGTATTCACAGCTCTCTATGTGCAGAGCCGCAGTGATGATTTCCCAAGATCATCTTTTGAGCACTTGGGATTGTGACTGTGGAAAGTCACAGAGTAAAGTCTCCATTTACTATACATCATTTATTAAGTGCTGTTGAAAAAAATTCTGGTGGGTCTGTTTACTCAGGATGACTACAATATAGTGCTAGTATTTACAACTTTTGCTTTCCCCCCTTGTAGCTATTAACTGACAAGCCTATTACCATTCTGCATGACAGCTGACATTTTGGTTTCATCTAAACTAAATAATTGGTTTGGCGTGTGTTCTTTTCACAATGGTCAGAGTTCCATACAGAGAAGATTATTTTATATGTATATGTATGTATATGTGTTCTGCTAGGATAAAATATAGCAGAGAGAAAAATGTTTTAGTAAGACCTAGAGATGAGAGGAGCAAAAGCATACTCGGGGACCAAACAACCAAATAACAACTCTAAACGTCAGTCAAAAATCATGGTCCAAAATAACATGCTCTAAGGTGTTTTGTTCAAAACACATCTGTTGAACTTGTATTTCTAACCGCTGCAACAAACACTGCTTTGTTTTTAAGAATCCAGAATCTTGGACAACCAGCTAGTAAAGTAAGCGGTGCTGACATTTATACTGTTGACCCAATGACATCATGTGTTGCCACTTCCAGTTGTGGAGTCCTCCAGAAACAGAACATTCCTTCACAAAATCACAGTGTGAGAAGCATGAAAATATTAAGCTTGTTCAAAAAAAAAAAACTGAAAAATAAATAAATAAATAAACAGAATTAATTTTGAATTCCCCAAATGTTAAAAGCTTTAATGACAAATTAAAATGGGAAAAAAATTAAACCAGGAAAAAGTCTAGCCAGGTCTAGCCTCACAAGAATATGATAATTTATTTTTTATTTTTAACTGGCAGCATCTTTCATATTGCAATATTGTTTAACTCCTGAATGTATATTATAGATTTGTAAAAGTTATATAGTAGATTCAAACTGAGAACTCATTCTTTGTCTACACCAAGTGCTTGTATCAAATACATTAATTATATGCTAAAGACATTACAGTTTATTCCTGTACACAAGATTTAGTAGAGTGAGATAGGAAGAATGTCGCAATCTCACTGTTTTACATATCATCTTGAAGAGCTCCAAGTAGGACTAGATTGACTAGTATGGTACAATACAGCCCTTGTCCATACAGTATTGACCATTACTTGGATTTTCCAGTGGCATATTCATAGTGAAGAATTACTTCATTTATTGCATACAGGTTCATCAAACAAAGTCTTTAAGCACAGAACAAAACTAACCTGCCTTTGCTTTTAAATGTACAAAAATCACAAATGTAATGAAAATTGTACCTTAATCAGCATTGATTTGAATACTTGTAATGAGGGACAAAAAAAAAGTTTCCGCTTTAATATTTTCATTGGAAACGGTGAAGGTGGAGGAGAGTTGTGCATTAAAAGTTGGTATGACAATGGGAAAGCTATAATCGCAAATGTAGGTGACTATGTAGAAAAGTGGTGTAATTTGTTTTTGAAATTCTTAATAAATAGAGTTAAAAAAGTGTGGAAACTTTTTGAACGTCCTCAGAGATTGCAATCCATGTTGTGACTCCTCAGTTGTTTGCACTGTGTTGTTTGTAGTGTTGGATAAGTAATAATTTATATATCATGTTTACATGAAAAACGGGGACAACAGAGTTCTCCCAAAAAAGGCTTCAATGAAGAATGGCAAAATTATTAAAACATCCATGAAAAAAATCTCCAGTTGTTTATGTCATATAATCCATATTTCAGTTATCCAGATGTATGTATTTTTGTTAAAATATTGTTAAATGAAAACTAAACCCTTAAAAATAAATCTCCATGTCTGGTCAAAAGCCTTGCCTTTGATTCATTTTTTTGGGTGTAATATTCCTTTAAGCCATACCATCAAGAAAGGGAAGTATTTTGGTTCATTAATTTTGTAAAAGAAAATCATTCCACATTTGAAGAAAGGCAATTTGTAATCCTAAAGATCTTTTTTAATAACTCTGCATTTAATTTTTCATTATACGTTACATTTGTGGGCTTGTTGCAATTACAACTATTGGGTTTGTCATACAGATCTTCAGTACATCATCCTCTTTATTAAACCCCTGTGTGCCCAGGTGTCCGTGGTGTGTGTCTTTTGGTGAAGTGCTCATGCGCGCGAGGCTCGTGCTGACACGCCGACCGCATCGGGACACACACATACTGGAAGCTGAGCACACAGTGAATGATGAGTCAGCGATGATAAGCAAAAAGGATATCATTGCTGGGAGACTGTGGACGACACCACAAACTGGAAAG
>NW_024386322.1:0-22273 GCF_016835505.1 Polypterus senegalus | reverse complement strand
TAGGGCACATCGGCACTTTAAATAGCTTACCTGAGTCATCTTCAACTTCTGTCTTTCCATCTCCTGTCACACTGTAGCTGGTTTATGTGGCTTCAGCAAATCCCAATTAAAAAAATGTGTATGGAATAACCCTCACAGAACACAGTGGCACACTTAAGACCTTTGGCTACAGTTGGGTAGCGCCACAGAAAATGTTTACAAGTCATTTACATTCAGAGAAGGCAAAGACTTGAATGATTATAACATAGTACTAGCCAAATACAAGCACTTTGAGTACTTTGAGCTGAAGAAAAACGTTAGTCATGAACGGGCATACTTCCATCAGTGGGCACAGAAGCATGGGGAAAAGGCAGAGTCCTGTATAAGAACACTCTACAAAGTGAATGAGAACTGTGAGTTCAGGGAACAAATAAACCAACATATCAGGGTTAGGGTTGTTGTTGGAACTGAAGACAAGGAGCACTCCAGGAAACCATAGCTAATGTCGGAGCTTACACTATGCAGTTCAGATGATGGAGCCGCCCAATAGATAAGCTAACAAAAGAGGACCAAACAGCAAGCAGTGTTCAACAGGTGTCTCAACACCATTCAGGGAGGAAAATGGAGAAGCGCCCTAAACAGGAAAGGAATAGCAGGGCTAAGGAAAGAACAATCAGAGATTCAAATATGCAGAATGTGAAAAATTTAAACACAAAGCCAAATTCCCTGCACTAGACACGGAGTGCAGGAAATGCAGAAAAAGGGACACTGGGAGAGAAGTTAAAACATAGGCACAAAGCAAGAGTGAAGAGGGTTTTTATTTAGGTGCTATGGTGAAACGGAATGAGACTGTAGTAGATAATTGGACTGTAACATTCAAAATGGACACTGGAACTGACATAAATGTTATAAATACAAAGAAGTATAAAGCACTTATACCCAAATGATCTTTAGATAAACCCAAAATAACTTCAGGCAGCCCAAGGGGGTCCACTAAAGTGCCTGAGACACTTTAACATTAGTACATTATAAAATGAGACAAAGTACAATATAATAATGTATGTAATCACAGGCCCTACAGTCATTGAAGATGCTGCTACAAATATGAGACTTGTGAAAAGAGTGGAAAACTTTAATGCCACATTCAGAGAACATGGTACAATGAAAACCAAACCAGTTACAATACACCTAAGAGGGGGAGCAGAACCATACACTATGCACACGGCACGTATAATCCAACCACCGCTAATGACAAAGGTTAAAGCTGAGCTGCACAAAATAGAGAGGAGCAGTGTGATTGAAAAAGTATCACAACCTACAGACTGGTGCACACCTTCAGGTGCAATTAGAATTTGTGTAGGATTGAAAAAAACTAAATGTTAACATAAAAAGTTGAAAGATGTATGTCACCAACTACTGTCTTTACATCATTGAAAGCAGCTTCAGGATTTTGACAAATCCCATTGCATCCAGAAAGTAGCCTGCTGACCACTTTTATTACATTGGGAGGTACTGTTTCAAACACATTCATTTAGAATTAAAATAGCACCCAAGAGATATCAACATAAAATGAATGAGCTATTGGAAGGGCTGCAAGGTGTTACTGTTTATATGGACAATGTATTTGTTTTCAGTAAAGGTGAGGCAGCACACTAACACTTGAAAGGGTGCTGAAAAGAGTGAAGCAGGAGTGCTCAAATTTAACAAGGAAAGGTTGTGTGCCATTGGTGACTTACAAGAGCTTAAGCGAGAACTGGGAATGGTGAATTACATAGGTAAGTATGTTCGAGAACAACCTACAGTTAAAGTCTCACCATACAACTTACTTAAGAAAAGCTCTGTGTGGACTTGGGAACAGCCATAGCAATAAGTGACCAAGAGGCACTGGCCACAGCTCCAGTATTGACGCACTACGACTTAGCATGAGAGACTGAAGTATCAACATCAACAGATGCAAGAAGCTATGGTGTCGGAGGCATCTTGCTACAGCTTCAAGGTGAGAACTAGACACCTGTTGCTTATGCAGATGCATTATCACGAAGCCCACTATTCAACATGGACAGTTCCACAGAGACCGATGTCACCTGTTACGTAAGCACCATTATACGCAGCTGGCCAGCATCTCATCAAAAAATTCATCCAGATAAAATGTGCTATACAAAATGATGATAACTGATGATAGAAACGACCTGAACAATAATGCGACTGACTTTTAACAGAGAAAAGGCAGGTAGTCAGTGAGTGGAGATGAATGCGCTCTTTGCCCAACATTGCAAAATACACTGAAGTCAAAGGGGAAGGACAAACAGAAGTACATTTGACTTGATTATAATGGTGTAATCATCTTTAAAGTGTCCCTAAGGGCTAGGGAAACATCTACCAACTATACTGGGCAGTTTATTGTTGCCAAAAAGGTGAACTGAGCAATGCGATAGCAGTGCCAACCACTGCACCACTATGCCTCCGTTAGAACAAAGAAAAAAGAACGCAGTCAGAGATGCACAATCATGTATTTAGTCAAAACAAAGTGGAATTGTTGAAATTGTAGTTAAAAAGTCAGAAAAATATATATAGTTCTTTTCAAAGTGGTATGTCATGGTGTCATGGCTGAAGATGCTGGTTTGTTCTATTTTAAGATCCCAGCTTAAATCCAATCTTATCACCCAGAACTCCATGGGTCATCAGTGTGCATAGAATCATTTGCAGCAATGCACCCCAGGTAGTCACTCACCATATGGTCCAGCCGCTGTGGCAGTAACTGCTGTTATTGCCAACCTGTCAGACGGGTCATTGAGACTGGAAAAATATCTCCACACATCCATTAGATTGCCACCACCACAGCTGCTGCTGTTGCAAGTACTGTCAGCTCTCTGATGAACATGTGAAGAAGTAGTGGGGAGGTGAGGATGGGGTCAGGAAGCAAGCAGCTTCCTGGTAAGGACTCAACGGAAGTGGCACATCCTGCATTCCTGCTGGCTAGGCTCCATAAACTCCCCCATTCTGGATTTTTACTGGAGGAGGGTCTAGTAGGGTGGCCACCCAATAATTGTCTCTCTGTTTTATAGCTTTAATGAGGACTAGCTTCCACTGGCACACTCTCATTCCATGGGTGCCAGGAAGTGGGAGCGGAAAAACATGGCAAAGATGAACCAGTGGAGGACTTTCAGCTATGCTCTATAATGCCCTGATACTGTTTCCACAGCAGCCTGTGGTGGTTCTTCATATGGCTGATGAGGGGAGGTAGTGCCCATATGGGAACCAGGCTGCCCCTGCATACCTAATGCTGGCAGAGGTTGCAGACTGCAGTGGCTTAATCCTCTGTTAAAAAATAAATAGGAGCAAAATAAAATAAAAAATAAAATAGGAACAAATGAAGCAGACTTGGTAACGGCAACACGCAGCATATCATGGGTCTGGGCGTCTGCTGCTGGATGCTGCCTGCCTGTGGCTCTGCCTACCAACACAGGAGAGTGCCTAGTACTGGGCTCTGTGGTGGCCCTGTACCCCCTCGCTGCCCCTAATGCTCGTGTCTCTCCACATCACTGCTGGAGCTGCTGCTCTGCAACTTGGTAGGTGGCAACCAGGGTCTGTCACTTTCAGCCTCCTGCTCTTCCACCGAGTCAGAAAACAGGTCAAAAGAGGCAGCTATAAGAGGAACATGCTGCTGCTTCTCCATTGCTGCCAGGATCTGGTCCTCAGAAGGTGATGCACTGCCCCTGCCCCACTGTGTCGCTGCTGCTGGTAGGAGCTCCAAATCCTCACTGACTTCTTCTCTAAATGTGCCTAGTACCTCCCCCAATGACTACTGTCCATCACTGTCCAATTCTATCCTTTCCTCCTTTTAAGACTTCTTCCCAGAGATCCCCCACAGTGTGATCAAATAACAGGGGTGATTCCTCCTCAGGGAGACCTGTTAAGGATCTGGAGTTCTGGCCAAAGTTTGTTGGCTGCCCAGAGTTGCTTTGGCTGCACAGCTGCTTGCTGCTACTGCTGGCCATCTCTGAAAGACTGACAGGTATTGTCGCAGGTGGTTGAGAGGTCATGGACATGCTCTCCTTCTCCCTGCCTTCTTCGGAATTGAATAGTTTTTTTTTTTGGGGTGGGGGGAACGTAAAATACATAAACACACAAAACAACAGGAGGACAAGTACTAGTTTTTTTTTTTACTTCACAGTACTGCACAGAAAGCCACCCCCACACACACGTTTGTGTGCCTTTAACAATAGATGTGGGTGGAACGATAACGACAAACAAAACACTAAACAATTGCCCACTAACTATCAATAAGTAAAAAAAAAAAAATCACAAAACTTTACTGATCACTTAAGTAAAATGAACTCCCAACAGCAATAAGTCCTTTAATTTCTTTCTTTCTTTCTTTCTTTCTTTCTTTCTTTCTTTCTTTCTCTTGCGAGAGTGGTGAGTGGGCGGAGCTCTGTGAGAAAGTGAGAGTGAGAGAGGGAGAGTTTGAAGGTCTGTGATTTCACTATTTGTTTTTCCTGTTTTTTAGTTCTTAATTGTTATTCTGTCTCTAACTGTTTATCTTTTTGTTGGTTTGGTTTATTCTGAGGAAGGCCAGAATGGCCTCCTCAGGAGGAGTCCGTTTTGGAGCGGTGATTTGAAAACTCACCAGACAACATGGAGTAAAGCTTATGCCAGAAACGACCTGTTCTCTGGAAGAATGTGTAATGGCTGTAGGAAATGTAATAGGCTGTGACAATGTTAGTTCAGCCTCAAGAAGCTACTTAGCGTGGTGGTAATGTTTGTTGCTACAACGGATTTTGTCCACAGATTGGTAGAAAATGGAGTTGTTATAAAGGACACTTTAACCCCCGTAATGCCTCTTACAACTCCTGTAAAAGATTACCCTATCTAATGTACCTCCTTTTCTATCTAACGAGACCCTTGAAATAGAGCTATCTCGCTATGGACAGTTAATCTCGCAGATTAAACACATACCTTTGGGATGTAAAGCACCCCAGTTGAAGCATGTGATGTCTTTTCAGAGGCAAGTTTTAATGATTTTAAAAATACAGCGGATGAGTTAAGCGTAGCATTGAGATTCCGAGTGGATGGTTACTAAATCGTTATCTTTGTCATATCGGAACCGATGAAATGCTTTAAATGTGGCAAAGCTGGTCATATAGCTAGAGATTGCAAAGATGTTGTTAAAACTGCAGAATTAGGCAAGCAACTGACCCCAGATGAGACCCCCGACCGCCCTGGGGATCAGACAGATGCGGCAGAGACGGCGTCTGCATTTAATAACACAGCGGAAAGTAGGGGCGGGATCGCTGTTGCTCAAAATGAAGACGCTGTTAGCGATCAGAATGCGTTGGTCCAATTGATCAGCGATTCACTTAATGCTGATCCCAAACTGAATAGGGATAATGAAAATCAAGACCTCCCTGTATCAGAGTCTGGAAACACTGTTAATGAGTCGGGTGTTTTAGAGGTATCAGACTCTGCTATAGAATCAGTGGTCCCAAGCATATGGGGTGATATGGAAATGGAGTGTGTCGGCTCCGACAGTAGGGGAGACTGGGGACGGTTGCAACACTTTTTGCATTCCTCTCATTTACTCAGAGACTGTTTGGACTACACCAGCCAAATTTGTATACTATAAACTTACATCTGTCTGCTAATTACCTAGTACTTGTAGTTAATTATATTTTACATATCCTGCACAATATTGATTTGAACTGAAGAAGTCAGATTTTGCAACCGTCCCCGTTGCAACACATATAAGGGACGGTTGCAACATGTTAAACATATATTAAATTTCAATAATTAACCTTTGCTTTTTCTCTGAACTTGCATAGTACTGTGTAAATCTACAATTATACAATAATATTAAAGTAGATTAAATGCCTGGGATATCATAAATTGTCATTGTCATCCCTGGGTGGGTCTTCATCCAAGAATCACAGGCTGAGTTGACAACTCTTTTTGATGGCCCATATACACTCCTGTCAAGTGGCTGTAATTTGTGAGAGCAGTGTGGGCGGAAGGATAGCAACAATTCCATGGCTGCGGCAGAATTTGATGCCTTCTATTGACAGGTGTGATGGGTGATTGTCAAGAATTAATAGAACTTTGGAGTCTGAGGAACTCTTTGTGTGTAGCTGAAAGTGTTTCAAGTAAACAAGAAAGTCAGCCTCTTGCATCCACCCTGATGCGTTGGCTGTCCCAATACAGCCAGGTGGGCCATCCTGAACAAAATTAGATTTGTAATGCACACGTGGGAAAATGAACAATGGGGGTATGGAGTTACCAAGTGCATTGATTGTACAAGCTAGTGTGACAAGTGTGCCTCTTTCTGCTGAGGTAGCTGCATCAACTTGCCTTCACCACGTCTTGCCACAACCCTGTCGGGAGTTTGAACAGTTGTTATCCCAGTTTCATCCATGTTCCATATGTTTTGTGACTGAAACTTGTGTTTGTCCAAAACCTGGCTTAAATTGTTAAAAAAAATTGTTAACATTTGTTTCATTTAAACTGGTTGCCCTCGAAAGGCTTGTGGCTTGAGGACGTCTTATTGAGAGAGTGTTTTAAAAAAACATTAAACCAGTCAACACCAGCCATACAGGCCTCATTCCACTGTGAGGGAAAGTTGTACTTATAGTGAGAGGCGAGTTGAAATGCAAGCCTACGAACCTGAAATAAAATGTTATAAAATGTAAATAGTTTTTATTATCTTTCACTTTTTACCAATATTACCCTAACCCTCTCACCCTCTTACTCTCTTTATACATTTCTGTTAATTTCTCTTCCCTCTTTAGGACTTAACCCATAATATAAGTCTGCTGCCCTTTGTAAATACTGTTTTAGACTCCTCTCTTGGTCTTCTGAGAACACTCTTCTGATGGTCCAGTACCCTGCATGTGGTAACTTATCTGATCCCTCACTTGCAAGCTTCTCTCTTTTCTTATGGAATCGAAATAAGGTGATATGACAGATGGAAAAGTCCTTGGTGACTGCCCTGACTGTCCTGCCCTCATTCCTAATTACGTTTGAAGTAATTGTTAGTAACTCTCTTCCTCACTCTTGGCATACTGGAAAAAACAGAACATTATTTCTATTTTTAGATCCATAAACTACAGTTAAGCTGTATAGCAGTATACTTCGGACTTAAACTGAAAAAAATGTCCTGATTCTGAACTAAAAATGTTAAAAAGTAATGATATGTAGTCTATTTCAATATGGCTGGTTGGCTTGGGGACGGTTGCACCAAGTTGTTGCAACTGTCTCTGACCTGCCATCCATGACAGAACACCATGTGCTAGCTATTCAAATAGTCAGGGAAACATGCTCACAATACTTTTTAAAAGTCAGCACCACAATGATTTGAACTAGGTATGTTTTGATTAATTAAAATAAAAGCTATGGACAGCAAGTCAAAAAAACAACTTTCATACCTTCAAAACAGTTATTTTTCAATAAATGCAGCAGCAGATGATGAAAGTGTATAGTTTCTCTCTGGTGGAGAGAGGGCCTAACTGAGCATGTGAAGTATGAGTATCATCACTCTAGCATGTTTCTAATTGGAGAAATAAGACTTGTTGCAACCGTCCCCAGTCTCCCCTACTTTCAAAACACCAAAGGCTGTTAAAAGACACTGTGGGGCAGACGAGCAAGTTGCTTTTAAAAAAAGAAGCTTTGAAGAGACTGCAGCTGCGGCTGACACTGAAGCGTCCTCGGTTTCAGATTGTGGGGAGGACGGGTATTTAACTGATTCCTCTGTTGTGTCAGAAAGTAGTCAGGACACCACAGAAGGATATGGATTTTACAGAATTAGAGCCTTTTTGGTTGAAACAAAGGGGAAAAGAGTGGATGTGCAGAATTTTTGTCCGGATGTTAAATTATTTATTTCCTCCGTTAAACGGTTAATGAAGCAACAATCGGGCACTGAGGTTTTTCAGACAAGGAGGGGTGGAGGCTTCGAAGTTTTTAAGAAAGTTACGTACCACTGCTAATTTAACAACTTGTTAACAATGGCTCAAAATTCTGCATTTCATATATTACTTAATGGTATTATAGCATTTTTTTTGGTTGCATTATCAATTTTAACAATGTACGATTTTAAAATTGGGAGTCTTAATGTTGCAGGTTGTAAGAGCCCTTCTTACGATCGCAAAAGTGTGCGACTTCCTGAGAGGGAAGCATCTGACAGTGGCCTGCCTTCAGGAGACGCACAGTGAAACTGCTCTAGAAATTGAGTGGCAGAAATACTGGGGAGGAGACTTTTTTTTAGTCATGGGTCACCACGCAGCTCTGGTGTTGCCATTGGTATATCTAAACAAGTGTGTCCGACATCGGTGTCTGCCTTCGAAGTGATAAAAGCGGATGCTTAAAGTAAAAATTGACTTGGACAACAGCAGGTTGGTTTTTATTAACGCTTATGCTCCAACAATTGGCAGTGAAAGAATGCGCTTTTTTAAATGTCTTGAGAGTACTTTATCAGAGTGTGACCCGGATGAATGTGTGTTTTTAGGTGGGGATTTTAACTGCACCCTTAATGATGCACTGGACAGGAATCATACAGAGCCCCACCCGCGATCTGCCAGAGAGCAGAAAGCGCTCATTGAGCGATATGAATTGAAAGATGTGTGGAGGGCTCTGAATGGGGGTGACAGGCAGTATACGTGGGCACAGGTGCGAGGTGGCACCCTTTCACTTGCCAGGCTTGATCGGTTTTATACTTTTAACCATCATCTTAACCGTTTTAATTCATGTGTCATTGTGCCAACAAGCCTTTCTGATCATGCATTAGTTACCTGCAATGTTCTTCTTTCATCTTTAAAGTCAAAAAGCTCTCATTGGCATTTTAATGAGCTTTTATGTCAGGACTCCCATTTTAAAAATTGTTTTAGGTACTTTTGGACACAGTGGCGGAAAGGATATGTCAGTTCTCTTCTCTGAGTCAGTGGTGGGATGTTGGTAAAGTGCAGATTCGCCAGTTCTGTCAGCAGTATACTCTGAATGTCACAAGGAGTTTGAATGATTCTATGAAAGCACTGGAGGAAGAGATAGCAGCACTCCAGCAGGACTTGGACTCCTCTAAGGGCAGTGAGAACCTGGACATGTTGAAAGTGAGAAAGAGATTAGACACCCTACCTTTTATCATTGCAGAACAGTTTAAATACCTCGGGGTAAACATCACAAGTAAACATAAAGCTCTTTATCAACAAAATTTCGCAGTCTGCATGGAAAAAATTAAACAAGACTTGCATAGATGGTCAACCCTTCATCTCACACTAGCTGGAAGAATTAACACTGTTAAGATGAATATTCTTCCTAAGCTCCTTTTTTTATTTCAAAACATACCAATATACATTAATAAATCGTTCTTTAAGCAATTAGATTCAACAATAACCTCATTTATTTGGAATTCTAAACATCCACGCATCAAAAGAGCGACCCTACAAAGACAAAAGGCAGAAGGCGGCATGGCTCTACCTAACTTCCAGTTTTATTACTGGGCGGCAAATATACAGTCGATAAGAACCTGGACACAAATAGAAGAACATATACAGGCATGGACCGCAATAGAAGTAAAATCCTGCAGTACTTCTTTGTATTCCCTGCTCTGCGCTCCAATAAACACATCGGCAATACACTAATAACCCAATTGTGCTCCACTCACTTAGAATCTGGAACCAATGTAGAAAGCATTTTAAGACGGAGAAGCTTCTTTCTGTGGCACCCCTGCAAAGAACCACCTCTTTCAACCTTCACAAACATATGCAGTTTTTAATATCTGGAAAAATTTGGAATTAACTTGCTTAGAGATCTTTATATAGACAACGCGTCTTTGCATCCTATGAACAATTACATTCCAAATTTAACATTCCAGCTACAAATTTCTTTCACTATCTTCAAATCAGGAACTTTGTTAAACAGAACCTTCCAGATTTTCCTCATCTTGCACCCTCATCCACGCTGGAAAAAATATTGCTCAATTTTGAGAAATTAGACTCCATCTCTACAATATATAAAATCATTTTACAATCCCTTCCTTTCAAAGATCCAAGAGGACATTGGGAAAATGACCTCTCAATTAATATATCAGAAAAGGAGTGGAAAGTAGCAATGCAGAGAATTCACTCAAGCTCCATATGCGCAAAGCATACAATTATACAACTCAAAATTATATATCGAGCACATCTGTCTCGACTAAAACTCTCCAAAATGTTTCCAGGACATGATCCAACCTGCGAACGTTGCAACCAAGACCCAGCCGCACTAGGTCACATGTTCTGGGCCTGCACCAAATTAACATTATTCTGGACAAAAAATTTTAATTACCTCTCAGACAGCCTTGGACTCACAATCCCTCCTAACCCATTAACAGCTGTGTTTGGTGTTCTTCCAGAGGGTCTTAAAGTGGAGAAGGACAAACAAATTGTGATTGCATTCACTACACTGTTGGCACGCAGACTTATTCTGATAAACTGGAAGAACCCAAACTCTCCTCTTTTAAGTCAGTGGGAAACTGATGTGTTATATTATTTAAAATTGGAAAAAATCAAATACTCAGTTAGAGGATCTGTACAGACTTTTTTCAAAACATGGCAGGATCTAATCAGTAATATTTTAAAATAAGTTTATAAAGCACAGAGAATTTATTAATTTAGGTATTTTTACAAGCCTTAAATTTTACACCGTTTGGCTTGCTCTCTCTCTCAAGGGTGGGGATCGATCTGTTCTTAACATAATTCTTTTTTTTGTAAAAACTTGATTGCTATGTATTGATTGTAATAAAATGAATAAATAAAAATTAAAAAAAAGAAAGTGAGAAAGGCTGCCCTCACACAACTGACTGATTATAAAGTACAAGTTGCTTTGGTTAGAGCCCGTTTTCAAGCGGAAACCGAGTGTGATGCTCCATCCAAGTACTTTTTTGGGCTGGAAAGAAAACAGGGCCAAAGCAGAATGATTCATTGTTTACATGACCCCTCTGGAAGTGAGATGAGGAGCTCTTCTCAAATTAGGGCATTTGCCGTTGATTTTTATTCTAAACTTTTCTCATCTGAGCTGATGGAACAGGACCCTGCTTGTTGGTTTTACTAAGGGACTGCCGCAGGTGCCAGTGGAGGAGTTACCAGCCTTACAGAGAGGGTTTACCCTTGAAGAACTCTCGAGGGCATTGGCAAGTTTAAACACTGGGAAAGCTCCAGGTATTGATAGACTTACTGTCGAATTCTACAGGCTGTTTTGGGAGTTCATTGGACCAGACCTACTTGCGGTTCTTCAAGAGTGTTTAGATAAAGGTCTCCTCCCCTTGAGCTGTAGAAGAGCTGTTGTTGCCCTCATTCCAAAAAAAGGAGATCTCTGTAATATTAAGAACTGGAGGCCAGTAGCCTTGCTTTGTACTGACTATAAAATATTTTCTAAAGTGTTGGCTACGAGAATGAAGGAGGTGTTGGGTCATGTCATTCACCCTGATCAGAGTTACTGTGAACCAAACAGGTCCATATATGACAACATCTTTTTTATCAGGGATACATTTGAAATTTGCAAATTGTTTGGTCTACATGGTGGTCTAATTTCCTTGGACCAGGAGAAGGCTTTTGATCAGGTGGAGCATCAGTACCTTAGGTGAGTACTAATGGGATTTGGTTTCCCACCCTGCTTTGTTTCCATGGTTTGGGTGCTCTACAGTGACATTCAGGGTGTACTGAAAATTAATGGTGGGCTGAGCGCTCCGTTTAAAGTAGATAGAGGGATTAGACAGGGTTGCTCTTTATCTGGCATGTTGTATGCCCTGGCTATAGAACCCCTGCTGATCAAATTAAGGAAAGTGGTGGGTGGACTGACTGTTCCTGAGTGTTCAGTGCCTTTGAAGGTCTCAGCATATGCAGATGATCTCGTAGTATTAGTTGGAACACAAAAAGATGTGGATGGGCTGGTATCTGTACTGGATGAGTTCCAAAAAGAATCATCAGCTAAAGTCAATTGGACCAAGAGCTCTGCAGTACTATTGGGTAACTGGATGGGTCCTTTTCCTTCATTGCCTTCTGGACTGAAATGGACAAGAGATGGTATTAAATACCTGGGATTACATCTAGGAGGCATAAACAGTGACAGTAAGAATTGGGAAGGCGTTACAGAAAAGGTCAGAAACCGTTTACAACGCTGGAGATGGCTACTTTACCAACTGTCTTATAGAGGACGGACGCTGATCATAAACAACCTTGTCGCTTCTGCTCTATGGCACAGGTTGGCATGCCTGGAACCCCCACCTGTCCTGATTACTGAAGTGCAAAGAGAGTTGATTAGTTTTTTTTGGAATGGGAAGCATTGGCTGTACCAAGGTATTTTGCATCTACCCAGGAGTACAGGAAGACAAGGACTGGTGGACATCTGTAGCAGAAAAAATGCGTTCAGACTGCAAACTCTGCAAAAACTGCTTTATGGTCATATGGCTGTGTCCTTGAAGCCACTATCGTGTGCTCTCCTGCACCAAGTTGGCAACCTGAAATTGGACCGTGCGCTTTTCTTAATGGACAGTGATTCCTTCCCCATAGGTAATGTTTCAGATTTTTATCGAAGTATATTGAGAATCTGGCAACAGTTGGATTGTCGCATTGAGGAAAGATCCTTAAATTTATATTGGACTTTAGAATTGCCAGTTGTCTCTACCATGGCTGTAGAATCAACATCTCTGAAACAATGCCTGATCAGAGCTGGTATTCTGCAAATTAAACATTTGATTCAACCACAGCTACTCAGTTGGCTGAGCACAGAGTCAGTGGCTGCAGCTTTAGGTCTGAATTCAGTGCGCACAGCAGAAAGATTTTTTTATTTTTTTATTTTTTATTTTTATTAATTTTATTACAATCCATACAAAGCAATCAAGATTTTACAAAAAGAAAAATTGAGTTAAGAACAGATCGATCCCCACCCTGAGAGAGAGAGCAAGCCAAATAACGTTAAATTTAAGGCTTGTAAACATACCTAAATTAAAAAATTCTCTGTGCTTTATGAACTTATTTTAAAATATTACTGATTAGATCCTGCCATGTTTTGAAAAAGGTCTGTACAGATCCTCTAACTGAGTATTTGATTTTTCCAATTTCAAATAATATAACACATCAGTTTCCCACTGACTTAAAAGAGGAGAGTTTGGTTCTTCCAGTTTATCAGAATAAGTCTGCGTGCCAACAGTGTAGTGAATGCAATCACAATTTGTTTGTCTTTCTCCACTTTAAACCCTCTGGAAGAACCCCAAACACAGCTGTTAATGGGTTAGGAGGGATTGTGAGTCCAAGGCTGTCTGAGAGGTAATTAAAATTTTTGTCCAGAATAATGTTAATTTGGTGCAGGCCCAGAACATGTGACCTAGTGAGGCTGGGACTTGGTTGCAACGTTCGCAGGTTGGATCATGCCCTGGAAACATTTTGGAGAGTTTTAGTCGAGACAGATGTGCTCGATATATAATTTTGAGTTGTATAATTGTATGCTTTGCATATGGAGCTTGAGTGAATTCTCTGCATTGCTACTTTCCACTCCTTTTCTGATATATTAATTGAGAGATCTTTTCCCAGTGTCCTCTTGGATCTTTGAAAGGAGGGATTGTAAAAGGATTTTATATATTGTAGAGATGGAGTCTAACTCCTTGAAATTGAGCAATAATTTTTCCAGCATGGATGAGGGTGCAAGATGAGGAAAATCTGGAAGGTTCTGTTTAACAAAGTTCCTGATTTGAAGATAGTGAAAGAAATGTGTAGCTGGAATGTTAAATTTGGAATGTAATTGTTCATAGGATGCAAAGACGTTGTCTATATAAAGATCTCTAAGCAAGTTAATTCCAAATTTTTTCCAGATATTAAAACTGCATATGTTTGTGAAGGTTGAAAGAGGTGGTTCTCTTGCAGAGGTGCCACAGATAGAAGCTTCTCCGTCTTAAAATGCTTTCTACATTGGTTCCAGATTCTAAGTGAGTGGAGCACAATTGGGTTATTAGTGTATTGCCGATAACGTGTGTTTATTGGAGCACAGAGCAAGGAATACAAAGAAGTACTGCAGGATTTTACTTCTATTGCGGTCCAAGCCTGTGTATGTTCTTCTATTTGTGTCCAGGTTCTTATCGCCTGTATATTTGCTGCCCAGTAATAAAACTGGAAGTTAGGTAGAGCCATGCCACCTTCTGCCTTTTGTCTTTGTAGGGTCGCTCTTTTGATGCGTGGATGTTTTGAATTCCAAATAAATGAGGTTATTGTTGAATCTAATTGCTTAAAGAATGATTTATTAATGTATATTGGGATGTTTTGAAATAAAAAGGAGCTTAGGAAGAATATTCATCTTAACAGTGTTAATTCTTCCAGCTAGTGTGAGATGAAGGGTTGACCATCTATGCAAGTCTTGTTTAATTTTTTCCATGCAGACTGCGAAATTTTGTTGATAAAGAGCTTTATGTTTACTTGTGATGTTTACCCCGAGGTATTTAAACTGTTCTGCAATGATAAAAGGTAGGGTGTCTAATCTAATATTATATGCTTGAGAATTCACTGGAAAGAGTACACTTTTATTCAGATTAATTCTGAGACCAGAGATCTTTTGAAATTCTGTGAGTGCTGCTAAGACTGCAGGCACAGAATTTTCTGGGTCCGATATATACAGTACCATGTCATCTGCATATAATGAGATTTTCTGTTCCAGTCCTTCTCTGCTAATCCCCTTTATCTGATCAGTATTTCGACAATGTATTGCCAGTGGTTCAATGGCAATGCAAACAGCAGTGGTGACAAGGGCATCCTTGTCTAGTGCCACGCTCTAGTTTAAAGTAGTCTGAGCAAATGTTGTTGATGCAAACTGAAGCTTCTGGGTTAGTATACAGTAATTTAATCCATGCACAAATGTTCGGGCCAAACCCAAACTTCTCCAATGTAGTAAGAAGGTATTTCCATTCAATCATGTCGAATGCTTTTTCTGCATCCAATGATAATAATATTTCTGGGGTGTTTGATTTAGTTGGTGAGTATATTACATTAAACAGGCGTCGAAGATTTGAAGATAAGTGTCGGCCCCTAATAAATCCAGTTTGGTCTTGTGATATTACGAGGGAGCACTTTCTCCATCCTTCTAGCTATGATTTTAGAGAGTATTTTAACGTCATTATTCAGAAGTGAAATTGGTCTGTATGATGCACATTGTAATAAGTCCTTATTTTGTTTTGGAAAGACAGTGATTAGTGCTTGGCGAAAGGTTTGTGGAAGAGATTGGTTATCTCTGGCTTCTGTAAATGTTGCTAATAGGAGGGAGCTAGCTGAGCGGAGAATTTCTTGTAAAACTCTGCAGGGTAGCCATCAGGGCCTGCTGCTTTTCCACCTTGGAGTGACTTTATAGCATCTAGTAATTCTGATAATGCCAGAGGTTTATCAAGTTCCTCCACACTAATAGCGTCTATTTGTGGTATCTGTAATGTATCCAGAAATGCATTAGATTGTGTATTGTCTTCTTTAAACTCAGTAGTATATAGGGATTTATAGTAGTCTCTGAAAGTGTGCATTATATTTTTGTGTTCGATGATTTTATCTCCATTCGTGTTAGTAATTACGAGATTGCATTGCGCACTTCTTGCTTGTGAATTTGTTGAGCTAAAAGCTTATTAGCTTTCTCTCCATGTTCATAGTAATGATGTCTGGATTTGTAAATTAGTTGTTCAGTTTCTTTAGTTGTCAAGAGGTTTAATTCTGAATGTAGAGCCTGCCTCCTCCTATGTAGAGTCTCACTTGGTAGTCTGGCGTGTTCTTCATCTATTTTAGTAATTTCGCTTTTTATCTCTGCTACTTTCTTGGCTTTGGATTTATTTCTGTGGGAAAGATATGAGATAATCTGTCCTCTTAAGAAGGCCTTAAGAGTTTCCCAGAGAATTCCTGCAGAGATCTCGGGGGATGTATTTGTCTCTAGAAAGAATTTGATTTGTTTGGATATAAATTCTGTACAATTCTCATCAGCTAATAGAGGCGGGTTGAGCCATCTGCGTGGTGAGTGTGTGGGGCTTAGTAATTTTAACTCCAAGATCATAGGTGCATGGTCAGAAATAACAATAGCATCGTATTTACAAGATTTAATCTTAGGCAAGAAGTTATTGTCTATAAAGAAGTAATCAATCCTTGAGTAGCAATGATGTACTGGTGAGCAGAAAGATTTTTGCGGCAGATTTTTTTGAATATGCCTTCAGCTGCTAAGGATTTATTGAAAGACTTTTTTAATGCTACAGATTACCCAGAGCCTTTGTCTGCATTTCCAAATTTGTTAATTAATGCCAATGAGAACTTGATGGGGGAAAATGGCAGGAGAAGAACTAAATATCTTCCTTTTGACTCTGCAGAAGGGAAGGAGCTCTATAAAGTGTGTGTCCAAACTCGATATCAGCCCCAACTATGCAGATACCCGAATACACTCTAGAGGGATAAATTGGGAGGGGTGGAGGGTGTCAGCCCTATTTGGGAGAGTCTGTACAGTCCACGATTGAATAAGAGAACTGGCGATCTGCAATGGAGAATTGTTCATGGGATTGTGGCAGTGAACTCTTTTTTGTCCTTAATTAACCCCAACATCTCAGAGCTGTGTCCTTTTTGCCAACAGAGAGAGACTGTTTTTCACAGTTTTCTTTACTGTTTTAGGATTCAACCTCTTTTATCTGTACTTGACAGTGTCTTTAATGTCTTGGGTGTTTATTTTACCAATCAGATTTTTATATATGGTTTGGCTTATGTGAAAGCAAAAAAGAATGTTGGCAGATTAGCAAATTTTTTATTGGGACAGGCTAAGCTTGCCATTTATATCACGAGGAAGGAAAAAATTAAGAGTGACAGGGAGTCTGACTTGGTGGGTTTCTTTAAAGCACAATTACAAATAAGAATTTTATTAGATTTCAAGTGTTATACGATGACCCATAATTTGCATACATTTATAGAACAGTGGTGTGCAATGAATGCAATTTGTAAAATTGTTAATGACGAGTGTGTTTTTGTTTTGTGAATTAACTATTATGATACTACAGTAAAATACGCATTCATAGGTTATATAGGATGTTCTTTTTTATTGATGGTTTGTTGATTTTGTAATGATTGTTGAATGTTTAATAAAAGGTATTTTAAAACTCAAAAACTCTTTCTTTCTTTCTTTCTTTCTTTCTTTCTTTCTTTCTTGCTTGCTTACTCACTCTTATCTTTCCCACTAACTAAGTCCCACAGTGTCTGTAATGCAAATAATCAGCCTTATATACCCAGGGAGGGTCCCATCCAGTGTTGGCTAAGGTAGCTTTTGGGGATGTCGTGTTGACCTGCTAAGCAAGGACGCAGGTGCTTTTCCTAAACCGGCCAAATTATCAGTACATAATTTGATGAACAAGGGCGAACGCAAACACAGCACATTTGCTGCAAATAACGCTTTGGCGAAATTTGATGATCAACTGTCATCCTGATCTTCATCAGATTCCCAGTTTACAAAGGATTTTTGCAGCCTCCGGAATTTCACTCATACACCTCAGTTTACAAATCAATACAAAGCACTTTTCTCATATAACTGCAACAGAAGAGACCTTTGACAGATTTTCACCTCAGATTAACATGAGCAAACCTGCGATATATATACTAATATATGGTATTAATATTTATGCCTCAGCATATTCTCTAAATTTTTGAAACATTACATCTGTTGACTTTAATCAAAGGTATATTCCACTTATTAAGCCCAATCCTAAAAATACAAAGCGATGTCATGTTACTCCAGGTGGAATCCCTCATATTCATACAAGTTCAGAAAACATGTGTCTTTTCAGAAACTATTCAGCAGTCCAGACTGGACTGTTTGGTGTAAAAGAAGCTATGAAGTTTAAGGTATAGTTACAATATTACCTCTCTACCAATCTCATGTTGTTGTTCAGTTTAATGCAAGTGTACTTTGATAAACTGTCATATTTTACCCTGGCTGGGCATTAAGCCAAAAACTGTTCTTCAAATGAAAATTCCAAACCTTTTGGTGTGTGCTCAAACTATATATTCTTGGCTGGCCACCAGATGATACTTTGCTGATGTTGTTCCCCATGTGACTGTTCATAAGATATTCCTTCAACATCCTTCATGCTCTAGGAGGCCCATTATGAAAATAAATAATATAGTTTGGTATGGCATTTTTGCCCTTGACAATGCAATCACTAACTAACCTTTCTTATGCAGTAGAAGCAGGGACCAATATGAAATGTCTGTTCTCTCCAAAAACGTATTGTGGAACAAGTGGCCATGAGGACTGTGATTCTACAAAACCTCGTGGCATTGGATATGTTGCTGTCCTCTAAGGGTGAACGCGTGTTATTTTTGATTCCAGCATTGTACGTACATTTCTGATGGTTTACACAATATTACAGACAAAGCACAAGGAGCAAACTGGTTCACATCTAGTTTTAGGACATATAACTGTATTTGTGTGGCGATTACTGTATTAATAATTATGTTTATTGGACTGTTTACATGTTTTCTTTATGCTTTTTTTGATAAATGTGTAAATATTACTATAAAAAAAGACTTAATCAGAACCAGACTTTTCTACACCATCATCATCAACTCCTTAAATTGATTGGACTAAAGATTGTTTAATGAGATTCACAGAAGTCATAAGGGAGGATTTTGGAAATTGATAAAAAGGAAAATCATTGTCTTAAAAATGTGAAAGCTGGAAATATTTCTACCAATGTATGCTACTATAAGAAAAACAGGAACAAACTGCTTCCCTGCTATAACACAATGTGCGTTGTTTAAAGAACTGAAAAACAGATTACATGAAGTCAGCATTTCCAGACACACATAGAATCCCATGTAAAAGTCATCGGATTGTTCAGAATTTTTTTAGTAAATTTGAATCATCTATTGAAATTATATTTAGGCTTCCTTCTTTTCATTATTTTTGTGGCTTACTTTTTTCCATAGTATTATAGCTTAGGTAACCTAAAAATCAGAGACAAAATGAACAGAATATTGAACTGAGTATTCTGGCATCAGAACTGGAATATTCAAAATGAAACACTTCAAAGGTTTTGACACCTCAGAGTCAAATGATTATTTCACAAATTTAATGTCTTGTGAAACTGTGAGATTATCAGATTTAGAAAAAGTCTGATTTTACGAAATATTTAATTTCAGGTTATCAATGCAGTTAGTAATTTTAGACATTTCATTCCCATGCTCAGTGAGCATACAGCTGTGTGTTAAATATGACTGTGCTGCACTGAATATTTTAAGAATTTGCCATTTATAAAGCATTTGGGTGGTGATTTGGCTCTTTTTGTTATTTCTTTGGATTAGTGGTTGCACTGAAACAACACTGCCCTCTTGTGTTTAGCATACTTTTTCATATTTTTGATGGTATGTTTTCAATGAAAACTGTTTAAGAATTGTTTATTAAAAGGTAATTTATTATTAATTATAATATATTGCTTTACAAAACATCTATAATGAATAAATGCAATTGTGCGAAAATATGTTTTAAAAATAACAATTGTAAATGATACTTAAAATGACTCTTTTTGTTTTTTTCCTGTCTGCTGACCTAGCAGCATAGCAGCTGCTCAGTACATTCATTGCAGAAGTGATATTGAAATAAAGTTTATTTGATTAAAAACTTTGCTATTAAAATTGTGAACCATAGCAGAAATATTATGTCTATTGTGTAGATTAATTATATTTTCTTGTGCCAAATAAAAATAAAAGTCAGGTTTAAAAGATAAAGAAGGACAATGAGTTACCACCATGAAAGGTCATATATAGAAAACAATAAAGACATCTATGTGTATAGAACATTTTCTTGCAAAAAGTAGCTCAAATGCTTTAGAAGAAGCAGAAGAGTTCCAATTCTAAACTGAAAAGTTTACAAAATATACAAAAATATATATTAGCAAACAAATAAAGTCACATAAAAATAAATTATTACATCATGACATTAAACATCACCTATACATAGTTTTTAGGTCTCTTATAGTTGAAAAATTAGCGTATTTCTTAGATACGATTTACAAAACTGAGAAGTCATGGCATTAATGTGGCAATTCTAGTAGTTCTGCAATCCTCTAAAATCCAGTTTTTGTGACACTGTGATTATCACAGTTACATAACAGCACTTATAAAACTTATTTGTTTTCTGAAAATAGATTTATTAATGAAGAATCAGGCTGGAATACTTTAAATGTTACTATTAATTTGAACCCCTTTCTAAACCAAGGATAAAATAGTCCATAGATAAGAGGATTAAAGGAAAAATGAAAAAAACTGAGCTGTTCAAGAGTGTTTTGTACCATCAAAGAGGATTTGCCTGTAATAATTGAAAATAAGTGATAATAGTATAAAGGAGAAAGGCATAAAAAATATATACTGATTACAATGCCTATTGTGATTGTGGCTTTATTTTGTCCCCCTATAAATCTTTTGTTTTTTTGAACAGAATCACCTTCGTGTTTTATGCGCCTGATTGCTTTTGCATGTCTGATTGCAACAACTAAGATTCTGGAATAGAAAAGCAGCATCAGAGAAAATGGGAGAAAAAAAGCAAATAGCAGAGCTAAAATAATAATTATGAGATAAATTATAAAAAAACAGAAACCAACACAGAGATTTCCTTCACTATAGAAATAGGTAACAAGTAAATAAATTTGGAAAGTGCTGTAGCAGATTGAAAAATTCCAACTTACTGCAACAAATATCCAACTTGTGTGAAGAGTTATTTTTGTAGAATAAAGCAGAGGGTGACAAACGGCACAGTATCGGTCAAGAGAAAGAAAAATAAGATGTGTAACAGAAACAGCTGTTAAAGAAATATGGGAAAATGTAGAACCCACACAAATGACATTTCCAAAGTACCAGCATGTATCCATGACTTTGACCAAGTTAACAGGCATGACGAATATTCCAAAAAGAAAGTCTGCCACAGCCATTGAGAGAGTAAGCACATTTGTTGGTGTGTGTAGCTGCTTGAAGTGAGCGATAATAATGATCACCACCAGGTTTCCAAATGTTGCCAAAATTATTGCAGTAATATAAATTATATACAGGATGAAATTGGCTGCAAATGAATCAAATTGTTTTGAGCAGGTTATGTTTGTTTGATCAGGACACAGGTACTTTTCAGCTTCTTTTAATCCCATTGTGCAGAAGATCTAAACAAGAAAACCTTTGCTTGTCATTGTAATTCAGTCAGCGCTCGCTCTGGTGGAGATCTGAAGGGCATTACAATTCAGAAGAGTTTGCTCCTCTATTTAACTGGTTCACATATTCCTAAGTGAGTTCATAATTAACAGTAAGTAAGTAAGGAGTAAACAACTGCCAAGTAGAGGGTAAAATCAGCTTAGTGTTAATAAAGATGTCAATCTTTGGACTTTGAAATAATTGAGGATAGCATTTTACAAACACAGAGTCTCTAATATAGGAAAGGCAGCTTCAAGGGTCTTTCAGTGATCGCACACATTGTACAGTGGTCTATGATCAATATAAAGCCTTTATGTAGTATGAATGCAAAAGCCACCTGCCGCAAGCCACGGCTTTTAGCAGCCAGTCTTTGAACCCAGTCTTCATTTTACTGTAATTTCCTGCTACTTAGTAACAACTCAGCACACTGCTTAGGAGCCCCCACTGGCAAGGTTTGAGTATTCAGCAAACTTGTTTCAGTTGTCAGTGCGTACACTGATATTTTTTTACTTTTTTTGTAGTGAAAGCAATATATACATATAGGTCAGCCAATGAATATTACAGTAGAACTCTGTTTCGCATTTTCATGGAGACCCACAAAGTGTGACAAGTGAGAAAAAGTTCAATGAAGGAAACTGTCAGGATGCCAGTAGTACAGATCAGGACTTGATGTATTTTTTTTTTCATTCACTACAATAATTTTTGAGGTTGACATCTACAGCCTAGTTTAAGTGTGTCTGGATTGTTATGCTTATTTTATGTATTTATTATTGTGCTTCTGCTCTCTGCTTTGCTCATAGAAGAATTTGCCTATAAGACAGTGGTTCTCAACCTGTGGGGCGGGCTCACCTAGGGGGCGCAAAGATGTGAAAACAAGAATCAAAAATATGAAAAAACATCTGTTGAAACCAAAACAAATTAACTTAAAACTACATTCTGATACTAGAACAATAAATATAGAGTTAGTTAAATGTCGATAAAAGTTAAGTAGGTATAATAAAATATGCATCTACATTTCAAAAAAAATCTAGGGGGGAGCGATTAAAACTGTTGTGAAAACTCAGGTCACAAATACTTAAAGGCTTAGAAACGCTGCTATAAGAACACAC
>NW_024386321.1:0-7912 GCF_016835505.1 Polypterus senegalus | reverse complement strand
TGTTGTGAACCACTTGAAAACATCTGCGACATAGTTTTTACAGAAATGAACTGTTTTGAACAGTTTGGTGGAAAACAAGGCACACATGTGTACACAAAGTAATTTCAGGCCCTGAAACGTCTATGGTGAAATAAGGTTACCTTCAACTCTAACGCTGTGCAAAGTCAAAAATCTATGGTAAAACAGTTCTAAATGATAAAATCCCCAGTACTTATGGTTAAGAACTGTTTGTGCACTCTACATCTAAACTCAATTTTGAAATCCCTATTAACTTGCATATGGACAAAACTGAAGTTGAGTGAAACTCAATGAGTCTTAACTTCTATGTTTTGAAACCACTTGAAACACATCTGCAACATAGTTTTTTACAGAAATGAACTATTTTGAACAGTTTCCGGGTTTGAAAACAAGGCGTCACACATGTGTACACAAAGTGAATTTCAGGCCCTGAAACGCAAGTATGGTGAAAAGTACCTTCAACTCTAACACTGTGATCAAAGTACTCTGGTAAAAGCAGTTCAAATGATGAAATCCCAGTACCTTATGGTTAAGAAATGTTTGATGGTTCCCACTGTTTTCAAAGGAATTCATCTAAACTCACTTGTTAAAAATCCTATTAATTGCATGGCTAAAATCAGTTGAGTAAACTTTAATGAGTCTTAACCTATTTTATGAAATTGAAATTTGAACACATGGTCGACATAGTTTTTACAGAAATGAACTTTTGAAAGTTTCCTGTTGGAAACAAGGTACATGTGTCACAAAAGTGAATTGTCAGGTCCTGAAACGCTGGTAAAATGGTGAAATAAGTTACCTCAATCCTAACGCTTTAAAGTCAAATTAGCTTGGTAAAAGCAGTTCTAAATGATGAAATCTTAAATCTTTATGGTTAAAACCGTTTGATGGTTTCCAACTGTTTTCAAAGTGCAACCAACATCTCAAACTCACTTTTAAATTCTATTGAGTTGCATTGGGCAAAACTGGATTAGTTAAATTTAATGAGTCTTAACTTGAGTTGTGAAAGTTGAAACACTTGAAACACATTGCAGAATAGTTTTACAGAAATGAACTGTTTTGAACAGTTTCTGGTGGAAAAAAGGCGTAAACCATGCATGTACAAAAGTGAATTTCAGGCCCTGAAACGTTAAATGGTGAAATAAGGTTACCTTCAACTCTAACGCTGTGTAAAGAAAAATACTATGGTAAACACAGTTCTAAATGATAAAATCTCAACCCTTATGGTTAAGAACGTTTGATGGTTTCCAAACTGTTTTCATAGTGCACTTCACATCTTAAACTCACTTTTGAAATCCCCATTAACTTGCAATGGACAAAACTGAAGTTGAGTGAAACTCAATGAGTCTTAACTTCTATATTGTGAAACCACTTGAAACACTTCTGCGACATAATTTTTTACAGAAATGAACTGTTTTGAACAGTTTCCTGGTGGAAAACAAGGCGTCACACATGTGTACAAAAGTTATTTTCAGGCCCTGAACGCGTTATGGTGAAATGAGGTTACCTTCAACTCTAACGCTGTGTAAAGTCAAAATGCTCTGGTAAAAGCAGTTCTAAATGATGAAATCCCCAGTACCCTTATGGTTAAGAACTGTTTGGATGGTTTCCCCACTGTTTTTCAAAGTGCAATTCAACATCTCAAACTCAACGTTTGAAATTCCTATTGAGTTGCATTGGGCAAAAACTGAAGTTGAGTTAAATTTAATGAGTCTTAACTTCTATGTTGTGAAAGTTGAAACACTTGAAACACATCTGCGACATAGTTTTTTACAGAAATGAACTGTTTTGAACAGTTTCCTAGTGGAAAACAAGGCGTCACACATGTGTATAAAAAGTGAATTTCAGGCCCTGAAAGCGCTAAGTATGGTGAAATAAGGTTACCTTCAACTCTAACGCTGTGTAAAGTCAAAATACTATGGTAAAAACAGTTCTAAATGATATAATCCCCAGTACCCTTATGGTTAAGAACTGTTTGGATGGTTTCCCAACTGTTTTTCATAGTGCACTTCACATCTTAAACTCACTTTTTGAAATCCCCATTAACTTGCAATGGACAAAAACTGAAGTTGAGTGAAACTCAATGAGTCTTAACTTCTATGTTGTGAAACCACTTGAAATACATCTGCGACATAGTTTTTTACAGAAATTAACTGTTTTGAACAGTTTCCTGTTGGAAAACAAGCTGTCACACATGTGTACACAAAGTTGTTTTCAGGTCTTGAAAAGTGTTCTGATGAATTCAGGTTACCTTCAACTCTAACTCTGTGGAAAGTCAAAATACTCTGGTAAAGGCAGTTCTAAATGATGAAGCCCCCAGTACCCTTATGGTTAAGAACTGTTTGGATGGTTTCACAACTGTTTTTCAAAGTGCACTTCAACATCTCAACCTCACACTTTGAAATCCACTTTGACTTGCATTGGGCAAAATCTAAAGTTGAGTGAAACTCAATGAGTCTTAACTTCTATGTTGTGAAACCACTTGAAACACATCTGTGACATAGTTTTTTACAGAAATGAACTGTTTTGAACAGTTTCCTGGTGGAAAACAAGGCGTCACAGATGAGTACACAAAGTTGTTTTCAGGCCCTGAAACGTGTTATGATGAAATCAGGTTACCTTCAACTCTAACGCTGTGTAAAGTCAAAATACTATGGTAAAAACAGTTCTAAATGATAAAATCCCCAGTACCCTTATGGTTAAGAACTGTTTGGATGGTTTCCCAACTGTTTTTCATAGTGCACTTCACATCTTAAACTCACTTTTTGAAATCCCCATTAACTTGCAATGGACAAAAACTGAAGTTGAGTGAAACTCAATGAGTCTTAACTTCTATATTGTGAAACCACTTGAAACACTTCTGCGACATAATTTTTTACAGAAATGAACTGTTTTGAACAGTTTCCTGGTGGAAAACAAGGCGTCACACATGTGTACACAAAGTTATTTTCAGGCCCTGAAACGCGTTATGGTGAAATGAGGTTACCTTCAACTCTAACGCTGTGTAAAGTCAAAATGCTCTGGTAAAAGCAGTTCTAAATGATGAAATCCCCAGTACCCTTATGGTTAAGAACTGTTTGGATGGTTTCCCCACTGTTTTTCAAAGTGCAATTCAACATCTCAAACTCAACGTTTGAAATTCCTATTGAGTTGCATTGGGCAAAAATTGAAGTTGAGTTAAATTTAATGAGTCTTAACTTCTATGTTGTGAAACCACTTGAAACACATCTGCGACATAGTTTTACAGAAATGAACTGTTTTGAACAGTTTCCTGGTGGAAAACAAGGCGTCACACATGTGTACACAAAGTGAATTTCAGGCCCTGAAACGCGTTATGGTGAAATAAGGTTACCTTCAACTCTAACGCTGTGCAAAGTCAAAATACTATGGTAAAAACAGTTCTAAATGATAAAATCCCCAGTACCCTTATGGTTAAGAACTGTTTGGATGGTTTCCCAACTGTTTTTCATAGTGCACTTCACATCTTAAACTCACTTTTGAAATCCCCATTAACTTGCAATGGACAAAACTGAAGTTGAGTGAAACTCAATGAGTCTTAACTTCTATGTTTTGAAACCACTTGAAATACATCTGCGACATAGTTTTTTACAGAAATGAACTATTTTGAACAGTTTCCTGTTTGAAAACAAGGCGTCACACATGTGTACACAAAGTGAATTTCAGGCCCTGAAACGCGTTATGGTGAAATAAGGTTACCTTCAACTCTAACGCTGTGTAAAGTCAAAGTACTCTGGTAAAAGCAGTTCTAAATGATGAAATCCCCAGTACCCTTATGGTTAAGAAATGTTTGGATGGTTACCCACTGTTTTTCAAAGTGCAATTCAACATCTCAAACTCAGCTTTTAAAAAATCCTATTGAGTTGCATTGGGCAAAAACTGAAGTTGAGTTAAATTTAATGAGTCTTAACTTCTATGTTGTGAAAGTTGAAACACTTGAAACACATCTGCGACATAGTTTTTTACAGAAATGAACTGTTTTGAACAGTTTCCTAGTGGAAAACAAGGCGTCACACATGTGTACAAAAAGTGAATTTCAGGCCCTGAAACGCGTTATGGTGAAATAAGGTTACCTTCAACTCTAACGCTGTGTAAAGTCAAAATACTATGGTAAAAACAGTTCTAAATGATAAAATCCCCAGTACCCTTATGGTTAAGAACTGTTTGGATGGTTTCCCAACTGTTTTTCATAGTGCACTTCACATCTTAAACTCACTTTTGAAATCCCATTAACTTGCAATGGACAAAAACTGAAGTTGAGTGAAACTCAATGAGTCTTAACTTCTATGTTGTGAAACCACTTGAAATACATCTGCGACATAGTTTTTTACAGAAATTAACTGTTTTGAACAGTTTCCTGTTTGAAAACAAGGCGTCACACATGTGTACACAAAGTGAATTTCAGGCCCTGAAACGCGTTATGGTGAAATAAGGTTACCTTCAACTCTAACGCTGTGTAAAGTCAAAGTACTCTGGTAAAAGCAGTTCTAAATGATGAAATCCCCAGTACCCTTATGGTTAAGAACTGTTTGGATGGTTACCCACTGTTTTTCAAAGTGCACTTCAACATCTCAAACTCAGCTTTTGAAACCCCATTGACTTGCATTGGGCCAAAACTGAAGTTGAGTGAAACTCAATGAGTCTTAACTTCTATGTTGTGAAAGTTGAAACACTTGAAACACATCTCGCATAGTTTTTACAGAAATGAACTGTTTTGAACAGTTTCCTGGTGGGAAAACAAGGCGTCACACATGTGTACACAAAGTTAATTTCAGGCCCTGAAACGCTTATGGTGAAATAAGGTTACCTTCAACTCTAACGCTGTGTAAAGTCAAAATACTATGGTAAAACAGTTCTAAATGATAAACGTCCCCAGTACCCTTATGGTTAAGAACTGTTTGGATGGTTTCCCAACTGTTTTTCAAAGTGCACTTCACATCTTAAACTCACTTTTGAAATCCCATTAACTTGCAATGGACAAAACTGAAGTTGAGTGAAACTCAATGAGTCTTAATTTATATTGTGAAACCACTTGAAATACATCTATGCATAGTTTTTACAGAAATGAACTGTTTTGAACAGTTTCCTGGTGGAAAACAAGGCGTCACACATGTGTACACAAAGTTATTTTTGTAGGCCCTGAATCGCGTTATGGTGAATTGAGGTTACCTTCAACTCTAACGCTGTGTAAAGTCAAAATACTCTGGTAAAAGCAGTTCTAAATGATGAAATCCCAGTACCCTTATGGTTAAGAACTGTTTGGATGGTTTCCCAACTGTTTTTCAAAGTGCATTCAACATCTCAAACTCAACGTTTGAAATTCCTATTGAGTTGCATTGGGCAAAAATTGAAGTTGAGTTAAATTTAATGAGTCTTAACTTCTATGTTGTGAAACCACTTGAAACACATCTGCGGACATAGTTTTTACAGAAATGAACTGTTTTGAACAGTTTCCTGGTGGAAAACAAGGCGTCACACATGTGTACACAAAGTGAATTTCAGGCCCTGAAACGCTTATGGTGAAATAAGGTTACCTTCAACTCTAACGCTGTGTAAAGTCAAAATACTATGGTAAAAACAGTTCTAAATGATAAAATCCCCAGTACCCTTTATGGTTAAGAACTGTTTGGATGGTTTCCCAACTGTTTTTCATAGTGCACTTCACATCTTAAACTCACTTTTGAAATCCCCATTAACTTGCAATGGACAAAAACTGAAGTTGAGTGAAACTCAATGAGTCTTAACTTCTATGTTGTGAAACCACTTGAAATACATCTGCACATAGTTTTTTACAGAAATTAACTGTTTTGAACAGTTTCCTGTTGGAAAACAAGCCGTCACACATGTGTACACAAAGTTGTTTTGTAGGTCTTGAAAAGTGTTCTGATGAATTCAGGTTACCTTCAACTCTAACGCTGTGTAAAGTCAAAATACTCTGGTAAAAGCAGTTCTAAATGATGAAGCCCCCAGTACCTCTTATGGTTAAGAACTGTTTGATGGTTTCTCACAACTGTTTTTCAAAGTGCACTTCAACATCTCAACCTCACACTTTGAAATCCACTTTGACTTGCATTGGGCAAAAACTGAAGTTGAGTGAAACTCAATGAGTCTTAACTTCTATGTTGTGAAAGTTGAAACACTTGAAACACATCTGTACATTTTTACAGAAATGAACTGTTTTGAACAGTTTCCTTGTGGAAAACAAGCCGTCACAGATGAGTACACAAAGTTGTTTTCAGGTCTTGAAAAGTGTTATGATGAAGTCAGGTTACCTTCAACTCTAACTCTGTGTAAAGTCAAAATACTATGGTAAAAACAGTTCTAAATGATAAAATCCCCAGTACCCTTATGGTTAAGAACTGTTTGGATGGTTTCCCAACTGTTTTTCATAGTGCACTTCACATCTTAAACTCACTTTTGAAATCCCCATTAACTTGCAATGGACAAAAACTGAAGTTGAGTGAAACTCAATGAGTCTTAACTTCTATATTGTGAAACCACTTGAAACACTTCTGGCATATAGTTTTTACAGAAATGAACTGTTTTGAACAGTTTCCTTGTGGAAAACAAGGCGTCACACATGTGTACACAAAGTTATTTTCAGCGTCCTGAAACGCTGTATGGTGAAATGAGGTTACCTTCAACTCTAACGCTGTGTAAAGTCAAAATGCTCTGGTAAAAGCAGTTCTAAATGATGAAATCCCCAGTACCCTTATGGTTAAGAACTGTTTGATGGTTTCCAAACTGTTTTTCAAAGTGTAACTTCAACATCTCAACCTCACACGCTTGAAATCCACTCTTTGACTTGCATTGGGCAAAAATTGAAGTTGAGTTAAATTTAATGAGTCTTAACTTCTATGTTGTGAAACCACTTGAAACACATCTGCGACATAGTTTTTACAGAAATGAACTGTTTTGAACAGTTTCCTGGTGGAAAACAAGGCTATTACAGATGAGTACACAAAGTTGAATTTCTATGGCCTTGAAACGCTGTTATGATGAATTCAGGTTACCTTCAACTCTAACGCTGTGCAAAGTCAAAATACTATGGGTAAAACAGTTCTAAATGATAAAACCCAGTTTATGAAGTGAAGAACTGTTTGATGGTTCCCCAAACTGTTTTTCATAGTGCACTCACATCTTAAACTCACTTTTGAAATCCCCATTAACTTGCAAATGGACAAAACTGAAGTTGAGTGAAACTCAATGAGTCTTAACTTCTATATTTTGAAACCACTTGAAACACATCCTGCGATATATTTTTTACAGAAATGAACTATTTTGAACAGTTTCCTGTTTGAAAACAAGGCGTCACACATGTGTACACAAAGTGAATTTCAGGCCCTGAAACGCGGTTATGGTGAAATGAGGTTACACTTCAACTCTAACGCTGTGTAAAGTCAAAGTGCTCTGGTAAAAGCAGTTCTAAAATGATGAAATCCCCAGTACCCTTATGGTTAAGAAATGTTTGATGGTTACCCACTGTTTTTCAAAGTGCAATTCAACATCTCAAACTCAGCTTTAAAAATCCTATGTTCATTTTAAAAGTGAGAACTTTAATGAGTTTAACTCTATTGCATTGGAACAACATTGTAATTATGTTTTAATAATGTTTGAAAGTTATCCTTGAAACACACTCAAGTGTACAAAATGTTTTCAGTCTTAGGTAAATAAGTATTTCAATCGAATTGGGAAAATATGGTAAAAACAGTTTAATGATAACCCCAGTAAATTTATGGTAAGAACTGTTTGATGATAACTGTTTTCATATGCTTAATTTTAAACTCACTTTTGAAATCCCCTTAACTTAAACAAAACTGAATTTAATAATGAGTCTAACTTCTAATTGTGAAACTAACACTTTCAATTAAACTTAACA
>NW_024386320.1:0-10068 GCF_016835505.1 Polypterus senegalus | reverse complement strand
AAATGATCCCAAAAAGTATAGCCTTAACCCAAACCTGTTGGAAGTCAGGACCTATATGATCTACCTTTTCCCCTGAAGGACCCGGCCCCAAATGGCCGATTTAAATTTACCCCAAAACCATATTGGTTTCGGTTTTTTCTTAAAACTTTTCGCTAAAGGTATTTTATATTTCCTATTTTTTGATACTTTTAAGGGTTTTAAGGACGCTTTTCCAAATTACCCAGGTTGCATCATGCACAAGATGACAACAATTACACCACCACCCCCGCCAGGTGTTTTGGGGCCTTTTTTCATAAAAAAACTATCAGGAAAATTAAACTAGAATTTTTTATAGGATCTGGGCCCGAGTTTTTCCCAATCCCCTAAATAAACCCAGGGGTTCGAGGGCCCTAAATTTAACCCTCCCCGATCCTTTCCCATAATTCCCAAACCCAACAAAAAAGAAAAAAGAGCTTTTCCCGCAGCAAAAAACAAAAAAAAATTTCCCACACTGCCCACTGCATCCGCTGCTTTTGGGGGGAACCCTTCTAAGTAAAAAATATGAAAGGAAAAGGAAAAAGTGGCGCCCTTTCTTTTCCCCCTGGGGAAATGTGAAATTTGTCTGTCATTTCTTTTGTTAACAAATCGGTTCAGATAAAACCTTTCCCCCTTTTAAAAAAGATGCATGAAAATTGTGTTTTTTTAATTTTTCTATTCAGGGAAAACTAGGAAAAAAACCCAAGCTACACAATTCCATCAAAGGCGGACGTGTTGCAGTTTATGAATACAAGGGGAAAAACCTTTGTATCAAATTGGGGGAAAAAAACCATTTTAAAATTTTCAGCAGCCCAGATTAAAAAGAAAAAAGGGAAAAGGGAAAAAAGGTGGGAAAGGAAAAAAAAGGGAAAAACATTATTGAAAAAAAAAATTGGCGGGGAAAAAATTGAACAAACTTAACTTGATAAAAACCTAATTCCCCCCCGGGGAGCACATAAAGTTCTATCTCACGTTAGCCAAAGCTTTTTAATTTTTATTTCACCCCCGTTTTTTCAAAAAGACAAAAAAAAAAATGACAACCCCATCAAAAAAAATACTTTCTGAAAAAAAACCAATAACAGCTGTTCATGGCGAAAAAATTTTTATTTGAAAAGGGGTTAAAAAAATTTGGCCCAAAACAATGGACCATTAGTAGGGAGCAAAAAACAACAAACCACTCAGAGAATTTTTCCCTTCTTTCTGCTTCCCAGAAAGCGATCATCAAACGTAAAAAGTAGTCTTACAGACAAACCACTTTTGCCAACCCCACGCCAGAAGAAACAAAGTCAATCTTCATCGTGGGTAGCGAGCCCAAGCACTTCAGAAACACATTTTTGGGAACAAACTATAAAATGATCCCTAAAAGTATACCCTTTTAACCCCAAACCCTTTTGGAAGTCAGGACCTATATGATCTACCTGTTCCTGAAGGACCCCCCGGGCCCCAAAGGGCCCGATTTAAATTTACCCCTTACTGCATATTCGTGTTACGGTCTTTTTTTTAAAAAACTTTTTCCTAAGGTATTATTATAGTCTCCTTAGTTTTTAACTTTTTTAGAAAGCAGTTTTGGGGAGATTTCCAACCCAGGTTGCATCATGCACAAGATGACAACAATTACACCACCACCACCGAAGGTGTTTAAAGGGGGGCCTTTTTTTTCATAAAAAAACTATCGGGAAAAAATTAAACTAGAATTTTTGTATGGGACCCGGGCTGATTTTTCCAATCACTAAATAAATCAGAGAGTGCTTATGTGCACCGGGGTAACCCTACCCGATCCATTCATAAATTTACCAAGGGGAAAAGAAAAAAGGGGCATTGGTCTGCAGCTTAAAAAAAAAAAACAATTCCACACTGCCTTTAACCACCCGGGCTGTTGTCGAAAACCCCCTTCAAAGAAAACAAATATGAAAGGAAAAGGGGAAGGGAATTTAACCTTCTTTCCCCGTGAATGACCTGCCCTGTCTTTTTCAAAACCGGTTAAAATAAACCCTTTCTTCCCCAAAAAAGATGATAAAATTGTGTATTTTTAATTTTCTATTACGATATTTGGGAACAAAACAAAATTTAACAATTCCATCAAAGGCGGACGTTTTGGGAGTTTATGAATAAACGAAAGGAAAACTGCTTATCAAAATTGGGGGAAAAAAACCATTTAAACATTTTCAGCAGACCAGATTGAAAAGAAAAAACAGGGCAACGGGAAATTTAAAAAAAGGTGGAAAAACGGAAAAAGGAAAAACATTATTGAAAAAAAGAAATTGGCAAAAAAATTGAACAAACTTAACTTAAAACCCCTAATTCCCCCCGGGGGAACATTAAAGTTCTATCTCCGTTACCCAAAAACATTTTAATTTTTTACTTGGGCAGCGTTTTGTTCGGGAAGAAAAAACAAAAATGCACAACCCCAAAAGATTTTTTTAAAAAGAAAACAATGAACAGCTGCATTATAGTTTAAAAAGATTTTATTTCGACGGGGGTTTAAAAAATTTAAAACCCCAAAACAATGGCCCATTAGTATGGAGCACAAACAAAAAACCCACTCAGAGAATTTTTCCCTTTCTTTTCTGCTTCTCCAGAAGAGAACGATCATCAAACGAGAAGTAGTCTTACAGACAAACATTTAAATATTGACCATCACCTCAGAAAAAAACAAAGTCAATTTCACTGGGTGGGAGACCAAAACTTCAGAAACACTTTTTTAAGGAACAAACTATAAAAATGACCCCAAAAAAGTATAGTTTTAATTAAACCTTTTGGGAAGTCAGGACCTAATGATCACCTGTTCCTGAAGGCCCAGGGGACCCAAAGGGCCCTTTTAAATTTACCCCTCCATTTTTAAATATTAGGTTTTCCCCCCTTTCTTAAAACTTTTCGCTAAAGGTATTTTTATCTGCCTATTTTTTACTTTTTAGAGAAGCATTTTTAAGGACGCACCATTACCCGGGTTTTGATCATGCACAAGATGACAACAATTACACCACCCCCAGGGTGTTTAAATGGGCCTTTCTTTCATAAAAATTTATCAGGAAAATTAAACTAGAAAATAGGATCTGGGCGGAGTATTTCCAATCACTAAAAAATCAGAGAGTTGCGTTTGCACCCAAGTAATTCTCCCGTTTTCCTTTCCCAAATTACCAACGAAAAGAAAAAAGAGATTGGTCTGCAGTTTAAAAAAACAAAAACAATTCCACACTCCCTTTCCTGCATCCGCTCCCGTGTGGGGAAAACCCCTTTTTTAACAAATATGAAAGGTAAGGAAGAAGTGGGCGCCTTTCTTTCCCTTAAATTGACCTGTCTGTTTTCTTTAAATAAAAACCGGCCCAGATGAACCTTTTTACCCAAAAAGATGAAATGAAAATTTGTTTTTTTAATTTTTTCTATTCCCGTATACGGAACAAAACTAAGCCACAATCTCCAAAAAAGGCGGAGGGACAGAATGGGAAAAACAACGAGGGAAAACGGGGTTGTATAAAATTTGGAGGGAAAAACCTTTTAAAACTTTTTTTCAGCAGACCAGATTGAAAAAAAAAAAACAAACAGGTTAAAAGGGTTTTGGAAAAAGGAAAAAAAAAAAAATTTTTTGAAAAAAGAAATTAAATTAAAAATTTAAAAAAACCCAAATTCCCGGAAACAAAAATTCTTTTCCCCCTTAAAAGTTTTTTTTTAAACCTTTTTTCCCCCAAAAAAAACCCCAAAAAAAGTACTTTTGAAAGAAAAAAAAAAGTGCTTCTCTTAAAAGACTTTTATTTCGAAAAAAAAATTAAGAAAAAAGGGATTTTTAAATTAAAAAAACAAAAAATGGAAATTTTTTTTTTTTCCCAAAAAAAAACAAAAATAAACTTTAAAAAACAAACATATATAAAACCTGGAAAAAAGAAAAAAAAAATTTTTAAAGGCCAAAGATTTGAAAAAAGGAAAAAAATTAAAATGACCCAAAAGAATTTTTAAAAAAATGGGAATAATTTAAGGTTTCCCCGCCCCCCGGGGCCCCCAAAAGGGGTTTAAAATTTTACATAAAAAATTTTTACCCCCTTTCAAAAAACACCAAAAAAAAATTATACTCAAAGTTTTTTTTTAAAAAAAATTTAAACCTTTTCCACTTGGGTTTATAAAAAGTACAAAATTAAAAAACCCCCCCAGCCGGTTTTTAAATGGGGCCCCATAAAAAACCCCCTTTTTTCAGAAGGGGGATCTAGGCTGAGATTTCCAACCAAAATAAATCAAAAGGAGGCCCCAAGAAATCCCCGCCTTTAAAAAAAAAAAAAAAGGGGAAAAAATTAAAAAACAAAAAACCAACCCCCTTTGACCCGGTTTAAACCCTTCAAAAAAAAAAAAGGTAAAGGAAAGAATCCCTTTCCCCCGAATTCCCCCGTTTTTCTTTTTTTAAAAATTTAAAATTTTTCCCAAAATTTTTTTAAAAATTTGATTTTAATTTTCTTTACGTTCAAAAAAACAAACCCAAAACCCAAAAGGGGAAATGGGCTTTTTTAATAAACATGGAAAATTATAAATTGGGAAAAATTTTAAAATTTTTTCACAAAAATTAAAAAAAAAAAGGGGGAAAAAATTAAAAATGGGAAAAATAAAAAAACATTTTGAAAAAAAATTGGGGAAAAAAAAAAAAACAACTTGATCACCTTTTCCCCTTTTGGGAGACTTTCTATTACTTAAAAGTTTAAATTTTTTTTGGGGCCCCCCTTTTTTAAAAAAAAAAAAAAAAATTTTCAAACCCCTCAAAAAAATTTTCAAAAAAACAAAAAATGATTTATTTAAAATTTTATTTACAAGGAAAAAAAATTAACCCCAAAACAATCTTTAAAAAAAAAACCCCCCTCGAAGTTTTTTTTTCCTGTTTTCCCCAAAAGGAAAAACTTTAAAAAATTTTAAAGAGCTTAAGAAAACAACAAAATAGTCGAAAAAAAAAAAAGGGGAAACTTTTTGGGGTAAAAAAAGATTGGGGAAAAATTTTTAAAAAAAAATAAAAATCCCAAAAAAAAGTTAAACCAAAATTTTTAAGCAAACCTTTTCACCTTTTTTAAGCAAAAAAAAAAAAACCCCTTTTAAATTTTTAAAAAAAAAACTGTTAGGGTTTTTTAAAACATTTCAAAGGGAATTAAGCCCAGGAACTTTTGAAAAAAGGAAACCCTTTTTTTCCCCCCCCAAAAAACAAAATTACAAACCCCAAAAAAATTTTAAAATCCCTTTTCTTTAAAAAAAACAAAAATTAAACTAAATTTTTGTAAGACGGGCTAATTTCCAAACAAATAAAAAAAGGGATGCCTAAAATTTTTGGCCACCATATATTACCCCAAAAAAAAGGGCGGGGAAAAAAAAAAAAAATTTTTTGTTACGCCCCCCCTTTGTGAGAATTTTAAAAAAATTGAAATTTAAAAAGGGTGGCGCCTTTCCCTTCCCGTAATTCCCCGGGATTCCCCCCGGGTTAATGCCCCCCTTTTAAAAAATGAAAATTTGTTTTTTTAAATTTTTTTCAGAAAAGGAAAAAAAATAAGAAATTCCCCCCGGGGTTTTTCCCCTTTTAATAAAAGGAAAAAATTTAAAAAAATTGGGGGAAAAAAAAAAAAACCCCCGCCTTAAAAAAAAAAAGGGCCGGAAAAAAAAAATTTAAAGGAAAAAAAAAAAAATTTAAAAAAAAAATTTTTAAAAATTAAAAACCTTAATTGTAACAGTAATTCCCCCCCAAAAAATTTTTACCCGAAAAGGGTTTTTTAAATTTTTTTAAAATTTTTAAAAAAAACAAAAACAAAAATAAAAAAAAATTTCTGAAAGAAAAAAAAAACCTTTTTTAGCAAAAAAAAAGGGGACAAGGTTAAAAATTTCCCAAAAAAGGAAATATGGAAAAAAAAAAAACCCCAAAAAAACTTTTTTTTTAAAAGCATACCGGGGAAAAACTTCAGACAAACATTTTATCCTTTCCCCCCAAAAAAAAACCCTTTTATCGGGGAAAAAAACCAACATAAAAAATTTCAGGAAAAAAAAAAACCCCAAAATATACCCTTAAAAACCCTTTGGAAGTAATAAATTTTACCTTTGGGGCAACCCAAACCTTTTTAAATTTCCCCTTCTTTTCTTTCCCCAAAACTTTTCCCCAAAGGTAATTATAGCCCTTTTTAAATTTTTTTTAGAAAGCATTTTAAGGACGACCAAACATTCCCGGGTTTCCAAGAGACAACAATTACCCAACCCCCCAAATTTGGGGGTTTTTTTTTAAAAAAAAACTTCGGAAAAAACCCCGGGGGTTTTAAATTTTACAAAATTTCCCCCAAAAAATAAGGGTTCACATTTAAGTAATTCCTGTTTTTTCCCCAAAAAAAAGGGGAAAAGCATTGGCCCCAAGTTAAAAAAAAAAAACCCACATCCCACCACCCCGGGGTTAGCCCCTTTTTTAAAAAAAAAAAAAAAAACCCCTTTTTTCCCGGGAAATCAGCTGTATTTCTTTAACAAATTTCAGAGAATTTTCCAAAATAATGAAAATTTTTTTTTTAAATTTTTCTTTTACGAAAGGGGGCCCCAAAAAAACCCAAAAAATACAATTTGCTTTTAATCCTTTAAAACTCTGTACAAATTGGGGGAAAAAAAAACCCTTTTCGAGACCGTTTTTAAAAAAAAAGGGGGGAATAAAATCAAACAAAAAAAGGAAAAAAAAAAAAAATTCAAAAAGAAAAATTTAACATAACACCAACCCCCCAAAAAATTCTTTAAAAATTTTTAAACTTTTCAGGTTTTTGGAAACAAAAAAAAGCAAACCCCAAAAAAAAAAAGAAAGAAAAAGAAAGCGTTTAAGCTTGAAAATTTTTTTTAAAAATTAAACCCCAAAACAAGGGCCCTTTGGGGGGGAAAAAAAAAATTCCCGGGAAAAAATTTTTTTTTTTCCCCCCTCCAAAAAGGGTTTTCAAAACAAAAAAGAACACAAAAACTTCTAAAAAAAAAAAAACAAAGAATTTTGGGGGTAAAAAAAAATTTTTCTTGGGAAACAAAACAAAAACCCAAAAGATTTTCCTCCTTTGGGTCGGGGACCATTACTACCTGTTCCTGAAACGGGGCCCCAAATCCAAAAAACCCCCCCATTTATTTGGTTTGGGGTTTTTAAAAATTTCCAAAATTTTTGGGCCCATTTTGAAATTTTTAAAAGGTTTTAACCCCCAAAAACCCCGGTTGATCAGACAAATGACAACTTTAAACCACCCCCCCAGGGAAAAAAAATTTTTTTTTTTTTTATAAAAACTTCGGAAAATTAAACTAAATTTTTTTAAATTCTGGTGGTTTTAATTAAAAAAACGGGGTTTCCCCTAAAGTTTTCCCGCACCTTTATAATTACCCCCAAAAAAAAGTAAAGGCTTTTCATTTAAAAAACAAAAAAAATTAATGTTTGCATGTTTTAAACCCTTTGTCAAATAAATAAAAAAAAGTCCCCTTTTTTCCCTGGAATTGTTCTTCTTTTTGTTAAAAAAAGTAAAATTTTTCCCCCTAAAAAAAAAAATTTGTTTTTAATTTCACCCCTTAGGAAAAACTAATAAAAAAAGGGGGGTTTTCTTTTTTAAAACCCTTTTTTTTAAAATTGGGGGAAAAAAATTTAAAATTTTGGAAATTAAAAAAAAGGGGAAAGGAAAAAAAGGGGAAAAAATAAAGGTTTTGAAAAAAAAAAAAAGGAGAAAATTAAAATTAATTGAAAACCAATTACTTTTACAAAAAAAAGGGAAAAGTTTTAACATAGGATTTTTTTGAAAAAAAAAAAAAAAAACCCTACAAAATTTTTTTTGGGAAAGAAAAAAATAAAGGGATTAAAGTTAAAACTTTTTTTAAATTTTTAAACCCAAAACTAAATTTTGTAGGAGACAAAAAAAAACACCAAAATTTTTTTCCTTTTTTTGCCCCAGAAAAGAAAAAAACCCTTTTAAAAAATTTTACAAAAACCACAGACCTGTTAGAAAAAAAAAACAACTTCATTTTTCCGTTTTTAAAAATTTTTGAAAAAACTAGAAATGCCCCAAAAAATATAGTTTTTCCCCCGGAAAAACCTTTGTCCCTTTCGAAAAAAACCCAAATCTGAAATTTTTAAAAATCCCCAAAAAGAAATTTTCAAACTTTGAAAGGTTTTTATATCTCCTGTTTTGAAAGGGAAAAGCTTTTTAAAATTTTTAAGGTTCATTCCAAAAAAAAAAATTAAAAAACCCCGCCGGTTTTAAATGGGCCTTTCTTTCAAAAACTAAAAAATTAAACAAAGGAAGGTTAGGGAGTTTTCCTCCCAAAAAATTGGGGGGGATTAAAAATTTGAAGTTTTTAAAAAAAACAAAAAAAAAAAAAAGAGCATTTTCCCAAAAAACAAAAAATTCCAACGCCTTAATGGTTTGGTCGCCCCCCTTTTAAAAAAAAAAAAAAAAAATCCCCCTTTTTCCCCTTAATGCACCCGTCCTTTTTTTTAAAAATTTTTAAAGCCCCCTTTTCCTGTGAAAAAAATTTTTTTTTTTTTTCTTTTAAAGGAATAAAAAAAACTTAAAATTGGGGTTTTTTAATTTTAATAAAGGGAGGAAAACTTTTCAAATTAAAAAACCATTTCATTTTGCAGCCTTTGAAAAGAAAACAGGGAAAAAATTAAAATCAAAACAAAAAAAGGGAAAACAAGAAAAAAAGTTGGCGAAAAAAGAAAAATTAAATTGAAAAGAAAAAAATTTCCCCACCAATAAAGCTACCCCCCTAGAAACTTTTTAATTTTCCCACCGTTGAAAAGAAAAAACAAAATCCCCCCTCAAAAGAAAATTTCAAAAAAACAAGAATTTTTAAAAATTTGAAAACTTTTTTTTAAAGGGTTAAAAAACCCAAAAAAAAAAATGGAAAAAAAAAAAAACCAAAAAGTTTTTTCTGTTTTCCCCGGGTCTCAAAGGAAAAATCACAACAAAACTTACACACCTCACCCCCAAAAGAAAAAAAAGCCCCGGGGAAAAAAAGCATTTCAGAAAATTTCAAACAAACTTAGAAAATCCCCAAAACCCCAAACCCTTGGGGAAGCCCCCAAAATATACTTACCCCCGGGAACGGCCCCAAATGGCCATTTTTTAACCCCCCTTTTTGGAAAATTTTTAAAATTTTTCGCAAAATATTTTTTGTCTCCTATTTTGGGGAAAAAAAGCTTTTTTAAACTTTTAAACCCCCGGGTTACATCCAAATAAAAAAATTAACCAAACCGGGTGAAATGGGGTTTTTTTAAAAAACTTTTAAAACAAATTTTTTAAATTTACTGAGTTTTAACCCAAAATAAATAAATTTAAGGATGGAAATTCCAAAATCCTTCTAATTAAAAAAAAGAAAAAATGGGAAACCCAAAAACCCCCCCTGCCCCCGCCCCGGCCTTTGGGCCCTTTAATAAAAAATTAAAAGGAAAAAAAAACCCCTTTTTGTGGGGCCTGTTGTCTTTTTTTGTTAACAAATCGGTTCAGATCCCCCTTTCCTAAAAAATAAAAGGAAAATTTTATTTTTTTTTTCTTTGTTCAGGAACAAAACTAAGAAAAACCAACCCCCGGGGATAAAATTTTGAATTTTGGGGGAGGAAAACTTTTTAAAATTTTTAAAACCATTTAAAAAAAGGACCAGATTAAAAGAAAAAAGGGCAAATTAAAGGGAAAAAATAAAAAAAAAATTAAAAAAAAATTAAAAAATTTAAAAATTTTTTAAAAAATTTCTGGGGAAAAAAGTTTATCTACTTGCAAAAGTTTTAAAACCCCCAAAGCTTTTTCAAAGACCAAAAAAAAATGAAACCCCCAAAAAAATATTTAAAAGAAAAAAAACATGATTATATTGAAAACACTAAAGGGTTTCTTGCCCAAAAAAACCCTTTATAGGGAAAACAAAAACCCCCAAAATTTTTCCCTTCCCAGAAAAACTCTCCGTGGAAACCAAACAAAAAATTTTTTAACACCCTAAAGAAAACAAAGTAATTTCCCCCGGGAAAAGTTAAAAACACTTTAAAAAAACCAAGGACCCAAAAGATAGTTAACCCAAATTTGTTTTTTTTAAAAATTACTATTTTGGAAAACC
>NW_024386319.1:0-41910 GCF_016835505.1 Polypterus senegalus | reverse complement strand
TGGTGGCCCAGATATCCAGAGAGTTCACGACTTGCCTAATTTCATCACGTTCAGGAGTATTCTAAAGACAATGCTGACACAATCATGTCCCTTATATACGTATTTGAAGACGTACTTCACATGACTCAGGTACAGGTTGTAATTTACTAGCCACTCATATCTTCATTGTCCTCCCACTTATCTTAACTCTTTAACACTTTCTATTTTTTTAATAGCTGTATGGAAATAGTAGTGAATATAACTGCATCCAAGTTTGGATCAAATAAATAAATCCTCTGGCTGTCCCTATTTACATCCCATGAATCTCCTCTAGAACAGATCAGGAGGTCCCACTCCAGAGGTGGTTCTCCTTCTGGGTGCTTAAACCATGATGGCTACCTCATTTGTTTTTAGAGAATTATGTCTCTGTGAATTCCTATCCAGTGTATTTGCCACAGTAACAGTGTTTGGTCGAGCACCTGCTGCTCTATGCATTCCTCTTCAATTTCAAACATCATTCTACACACTGGAGTGAAAGGATTAATTTCATGCATTTGTCACCTTAACTGATTCATCAGTGCAGGACGGCACCTTGAATTGTCCTGTTGGTGACCTTGTCTGGGTTAAGGATATACAGTTGAGCCTATGGACTCTACTCATCATTTTTTGGTTGTAACACACCTGCCTTATGGTCACAGTCATCAATTATCTGGAAACAATAGGGTGCTCTATGAGGAGGAGGGATAATATTCACAGAAAGAACAATTAGAGTACCTGATGTTTTTAAGTGAAATTTACAGCATCTGCACTTTGACCTGTCTGGAACTGGAAGTGGAGTAAGACAAGTCTCTCTTCTGCTCCTCCTCAATAAATCTTTATCCACAATATCTGCACTGACTGCCCAGACTACACTATAGCTGTCTTCTACAATCCCAATTAAATAATTTAAGTCAATCTCGTGAGTTGTAGTAAGGTTTGGGGTCCCCTGTCCCAATGCCTTCTCACCCCCTGACACTAAACATCACACTTTAGTTTGGCTCTGGTTGTTTTTGGTGTCTCCTGGGCCTCCTGCTACAATGGCCATGGTATTCTTATGATTTCACTCTCAATGTTCCTCTGGATTTTCTACTGTCTGAGTACTGAGTGTTCACAGACATCCTTAATAATTTACACATCCACATCCTCATGAAATTCATCATCCCTGGTCTGGTGCGTCACATCTTTATTTTTTTTTGCCCCAGACTTCCTTAGCTTTGGGTTTTTCATGCTGTCTCATCATATGTTTATGCATTTGATCCTTTTCCCTAATTGGAACCTTATTGTAGATACAGCTGCCTGTTACTGCCCATCTAGCAGTAACTGTCTGTTTGACATATTAGGTGTTAACATTTGCAGTGCACCATCTACTGGAAAGTGTTTTTGTAATTCAGGTAGTAAGAAAGTGCACAGCATTTTTCATTTCAACAGATGGTACATCACAAACATTAGTACTGCTTTTACTAATCCCATACCAAATGTCTTATAACAGAGATACAGAAACCTGAGAGACACACAGAATTCAGTCTAGCAGTTACTCTCTACTGGTTGTATTGAGTGTTAATGTTAGCAGTGCTGTGTGTCTGCCCCATTTCTATGTCTCTGTGGTACGCCATTTAGTACAGGATTTCTACAAGCAGTGTTAATGTTTGTTATACGCCATCTATTGGAATGACAAGTACAAAGCATTTTAACACTATGAATGTCTGTGATGTGCCATCTTTTGGGAAGGCAGAGAAAAAGCAACTGGAAGAACAGAACACAAAGAAACTTCTATTATGGTGGATATAATGAACTGGCCTGCTGTTTTGTGGACAGGAAACATTTCGTATGGACCAGTGCTGATCTGTGGACTGGCAGTTGGGAAATCTGCTGAACACATCAGGGCGCTATATAACCTGACATTCTCTTTACTCTCTCTAATGGCTTCTGAATGAGTCCATTATAGCACTTAAGTCAGTCTCCAAAGAAACCATGCGTATTCAGACCTAACATTTTTACTTCTTGTGAAGACATGCGAGTGTCTGATGATGGGTGGGCTCCCTGAGCAGAGCTGCTTTACAACATGAAGCCTGCTGTCCCCCAAAATGCACTGCACTATGCAGACTAATGACAAAAATATATGACAAGTGACACTAGAAGGTGCTTCAGTGACACATGGAGTAACGAGGGGGCCTCATGTGAAGTTTGTATTAACAGACCACCCTTGTGTCACGTATGTGTCTTGTGTGGTGAGGACCACTTCACTGTCTGTGTCGATGATGAGGGAATGACAACGACATGACACAGAAACTCCAGTAAAGTCGTACGTCTGCCATCACTGAGCAGCTGCTTCTAATTTAATCAAAACTGAACTCGTATGATGGAGACGGCGGTCCTCTTGTATTTTATTGTACAGTTCAGAGTTTCTGTAAAAAACATTACTTGCTGTTACTCTAACACAGTATGAATTTAATGCAACTGTAATATTAATATAAAATAGTGAATCTAAACATTAAAATATCACAGAAGATTGTTCTGGAGATCTCTTGACATTATCTCTATATTTATTAAGAACTTTAATTGTCCTTATAGTGATGATGGCTAACAAACTCATGCAGTGCGGTGCTCCTCAGTGTTTCAAAACCGACAGACGCAGTCGTTTAGTTTTGTTTGATAGAAAGTTACAAATCAGTTAAACAGCAAATGTCTTCATAATAAAAAAAGCACATCAGTTAGCGCTGCTGCATTGGAATTCTGAGAGTTTAGCTGCCACAGAGAAATGCGTGTTGTGTGTTTGATGATTTAAGAAAAGAAAGACGTCCAGGAAATCAGACAAAGACAATCAGCACAACGTCAGACTGACAGAGAGCAACGGGGGGAATACTGTCTGGAATTTAATGTGAGGGTCGGAAAAGACAAAACACACAGCTGTTACTGTACACTGTATGTGTGTGTGTGGGGTGAGGGGGGGCTCTCATGAGCACAGGGTGGTCCAGCACACTCCATGGAGGAGTCAGAGGGGCTCTGAGCAGCACAGCACAGGATGGAGTGTCAGACCACCACTGGGCACAACCTCAGCTCATCTGAACCTGCTGATTTAATGTGCTGCTCGCTGTGATGAGGAAAGAAAGTCAAAGTGACGGAGAACAAAAAAACAAAAACAGCAGACAGAGGAGAAGAAGGAAACTGCAGAGAGCCAGCAGCTGACCACTGTGGAGCTGTGAGGAGAGACCACCGCAGCCCTGAGCGGCTCCTGACAAACAAATATAATGAAGACATCTGAGATTTGATGAACTCATTAGTGAGTAAGAACTGAAATGAACAAACAAACATCCTGAGAGAATTTGTGAAGCACACACAGCAGAGAGACGCCTCATGTGAATTACGTCAGCAGAGAGAATATGGCAGTCGCAGGGCCTCAGTGTATAAACATCTCAGTGTGCAGGCAGGACGGCTCAGTCAGGGACAGACATGGAGTGGAATGGACTGAGATTTGGCCGTTGTTATCCTCACAGTAATACATCTTGTCTTAAACTGATTTATGGAACTGAAGTTTATCCAGTTTATTACACTTTCTCGTGTCTTTTGCTTTTATCGACAGTCTTTGGAAATCTTCTTGTCATCATTTCTATTTCTCATTTTGTTCAGCTGCACACGCCGACTAATCTTCTGATCCTTTCACTCGCAGCGGCCGATTTCTTAGCAGGTTTCTTTGTGTTGCCCTTTTTTTTGATTGGCCTGATTGAAGGTTGCTGGTACTTTGGTGTTATTTATTGTTATTTGTATCAGGCACTTGCCAATATTCTTAATACTGTAGTTGTATATAATGTGGTTTTAATATCCATTGATCGCTACATTGCTGTCTGCCATCCTTTCTTTTACAGCTCAAAAATAACTTTGACTGTTGCAAATATCAGCATTGCTGTAGTGTGGCTGTTTGCACTTTTCATTACAGTCGTACTTTTATGTCTTAGTGATATTATAACAGAGCGTTGTGAAAGGAGCTTGTTTTGTATTCACTTATACTGAAGTGGATATTTTTATTTTACTTGTAACTTTTTTTATTCCTTATTCACTGATGATTGGTTTTTATATCAGAATATTTGTAGTTGCAAGAAGCCATTCAAGAGCCATCAACTGTATGATAGAAAAGAGACAAACTGAGGAGGTGAGTGACAGAAAAATATCAAAACCTTCTGAAAGAAAAGCCGCAAAAACATTAGGAGTAGTCGTGGGGGTTTTTATTATCTGCTGGCTGCCTCTTTACTTTTACAATCTTTTTACTGATATTAATAACATAATCAAACGCATCATCAGGAATGTCTTTGTGTTGGTCAGTGAAGTGAACTTTGGAGTTAATCCAATTCTTTATGCTTTTATGTATTCCTGGTTCAGAAAAGCACTGAAAATAATCATGACGTTTAAAATATTTAGTTCAGCTTCTTCTGTGCTCAATTTACTGTAAATGGTAAAGAAAATAAAAAATGTAATGTTCTGTACTTAAATGTGTTAAATTATTTGAAATTATGCCTTTGCTCATTTTTCATATTAGCAGTGCAATACTTAGACATATTTCTTAACAATACAATCATTTCATATTCGCTGTATTGTTATGAAGGCTGTTTTTGTTAAACTTGTACTTTATTCATGTGGAGTGTACACTGTTTATGTTATTGCGTATTTCACCACAGTTATTTTCATAAATCTTCTTGTTATCTGAATGTGTAATAAACACCATTGAAAATATTGGAGACTCCTGGCAGTTTATATAAACACTTCAGAGTTTCTTGGTGACTATTGTGGAAGACGAATGTTCTCTTCGTTCCCTTGTACTAATTCATGTCCGAGAAGTAAGCTTTACTAAACCAAGTAACAGCATGCTTTGTTTTAGCAGACAGAAAAATGTTTGTGCAAAGGACTCAAGGTCTAAGCATTCCACACATGAGTCTGCCTTATCACGTTTTCCCTTAGCTTACATCTGAACGCCTATAACAAAAGGGGCCAAGAAATCAAGTTTTACAAGGGGCGTTAAAAGGGCTAAAGGTTTGTGTATAATAAATGTGTTGACTGTTACATTTTATAATGATATTAAATCACACATTCTAGGGGTATAAAACTGGACCCCACCCAACAGACGGGGTTCAGAAGAGCCCTGACGCTGTCATGTATATTTGATTGTCTTTTTTTCTGAAACTCTTTCTCACCGTGACTCTGAAAATAAAGCTGCTTTATAACCACACCTGCTGTCGGGTCTGAGTTTTCGTTCACACTATTTTATTTTTTGTAACATTGTATAATGATTATTGCTATTTCCATTATTTTTGGGGAAGAATTATTTATTTCAATATGAATTAAGTAATGTTGGAATTTTACCCAATATATGGAAATATAATAATCTTTTAACATCTGCAGTTACAATTTACTTTCAGATTTCGAAACTAAAACTCCACAGCAGAGTTCAGACGACGGCCGACATTCTGTTCAGCTTTGGTCAGTCGGTGGTGTTTTGTTTAAGAGTCAAATTCTATGAAATGCTCCTTTATTGTTTTAGTTTTCTAACATAGTAAACGTTTCATTTTAATCTTGAAGTTAATGTTTTCTTTTTCTGCAAATTAATCTGCACTCCTAGTAGCCGTAGGAGTGTAAGGCGAGTTCTAGCACGGGTAAAACGTGAGCCAAAAGAAACCTCTCAGTCAATAAGTTCGTTTTAAAATATTTAGTGAAAATCCAAAGCAAACAATCTTCAGAAGAATAAATAAAAAAGTTGTTACACACATAGAAAAGGCAAAAAAAAAAGAAAATGTATCTTCTCTAAACTTGGCTTTTCTTGTAAAACTTTAGTTGTTTTTATACTCAAAGATTCTTAACTTCTTCTTCTGTACTCTTTAAATGTACGGCGCAGCACGTTCAATTAAGTGCTTTGTGTTACATGTTTCTTGTCACAGAAAACACGTACACAAGGCACGAAAGACGCAAAAGGCACAGTTTAAAACCACGCACCTTCTACGCCTTAAACATGGCAAGGCTGATGACTAATTGAGAATAATGTTTAGTAAGAGAAGCTAGAAATAGTTAGAATATACCAATTCAATTCAACTTAAGGGTGAGGATTTGAACACAAGTGTCATTTTAAGTGATCATTAACAAAGACCTGACTCTTCATATCTGTGTGTGTAGATAAACCTCAGCATGTTGCCTTCAAACACGTGAAAGTTCTTTGTGTCAAGTCGTGTCACTAATCCAGACAATGCTGTGACTGTCCACTCAGGTCCTAAATTTGATTCAACTCATCGTATTTCCTGATTGTGATGTCTGTTCAGGTTAAATGCCATTATATAAATACACACAGCTGAAGTTATTTTGTGTTAAATTCCTTGACTTTGCTCTCTGGTGTCAGTTCTCGTCTCAGGTTTCTTTAGTTTGCACTGAGCTTTATTTTATGTATTCCCTTGATGTCTCTTCCTTTTTCCTAACCACAGGCTGACGGGTTCCAGGTTACAAAATCCATTACACTGATGAAGTTGTTAAAAGTGTCTCCCTTCCCAGAATTCTATTTATTGGCCCGATGCACTAATGTGGACGAGTAATTTTCTTTTTATGTATTGATGCAACATACAAGGAGAGCACAAAATAAAAAACACAAACATGACACATTGTAATGTGATTTTATTATGTTTTTATATCATGTACTTGCTATCGAGACCAAGAGGGAACCAACGTTGGCAATAACTCTACCCAGGGATGTTGTGCCTGATTTTCTCTCTGAACTTCAATGTCAATTTCTGCAAACATCAGTGTCTTTTAAAAGAGAACAGCGGAATGACGATTTACTTAAGTTATCTGACAGTACACAACCCACTCCATGCCACCAAAACCCTACTTTGTACTTTAAAATGATTTATTATGTCATTAGTCAGAATTCCCCATGGGCTCACCACCTATGGGAGGGGCCAAGGAGGTTGGGTGTAGTGTGAGTCGGGTGGTGGCCGAAGGCGGGGACCTTGGCGGTCTGATCCTCGGCTACAGAAACTGGCTCTTGGGACGTGAAATGTCACCTCTCTGAAGGGGAAGGAGCCTGAGCTAGTCTTGAGGTCGAGAGGCTCCGGCTAGATATAGTCGGACTCACCTCGACACATAGCTTGGACTCTGGAACCAATCTTCTTGAGAGGGGCCCCGGTGAGAGGCGCCGAGCAGGTGTGGGCATACTTATTGCCCCGACTGGAGCCTGTGCATTGGGGTTTACCCGGTGGGCGAGAGGGTGGCCTCCCTCCGCCGGGTGGGGAAGGGTCCTGACTGTTGTTTGTGCGTATGCGCCGAACAGCAGTTTGGAGTATCCACCCTTTTTGGAGTCTCTGGAGGGGTTGCTAGAGGGCATACCTTCTGGGGATTCCCTCGTTTTGCTGGGAGACTTCAATGCTCACGTGGGCAATGACAGTGAGACCTGGAAGGGCGTGATTGGGAGGAATGGCCCCGATCTGAACCCGGCGGTGTTTTGTTATTGGACTTCTGTGCTCATCATGGATTGTCCATAACGAACACCATGTTCAAGCATAAGGGTGTTCATATGTGCACTTGGCACCAGGACACCCTAGGCCTCAGGTCGATGATCGACTTTGTGGTGTGTCGCCGGACTTGCGCCATATGTCTTGGACACTTTCGGGTGAAGAGAGGGGCGGAGCTGTCAACTGATCACCACCTGGTGGTGAGTTGGCTTCGATGGTGGGGAAGATGCGGTCAGACCTGGTAGGCCCAAGCGTGTTGTGAGGGTCTGCTGGGAGCGGCTGGCAGAGTCCCCTGTCAGAAGTAGCTTCAACCCGTCCCGAGGGAGGTGGGGACATTGAGTCGAATGGGCCATGTTCCGTGCCTCTATTGTTGAGGCGGCTGACGGAGCTGTGGCGCAAGGTGGTGGTGCCTGTCATGGCGGCAATCCCGAACCCGTTGGTGGACACGCGGTGAGGGATGCCGTCAAGCTGAAGAAGGAGTCCTATAGGACTTTTTTGTCCTGTGGGTCTCTGGAGGCAGCTGATAGGTACCGGCAGGCCAAGCGGAATCGGCCGGTTGTTGCTGAGGCAAAACTTCGGGCATGGGAGGAGTTTGGAGAGGCCATGGAGAGCGACTTTGGACGGCTTGAGGAGATTCTGGTCCACCGTCCGGCGTCTCAGGAGGGAAGCAGTGCAGTGTCAACACCGTATATGGTGGGGATGGTGCGCTGCTGACCTCGACTTCGACGTTGTGGGTCAGTGGGAGGAGTACTTCGAAGACCTCCTCAATCCCACTAACATGTCTTCCAATGAGGAAGCAGAGCCTGGGGACTCTGAGGTGGGCTCTCCCATCTCTGGGACTGAAGTCACCGAGGTGGTCAAAAACTCCTTGGTGGCAGGGCCCGGGGTGGATGAGATCGCCCGGAGTTCCTTAAGGCTCTGGATGTTGTAGGACTGTCTTGGTTGACACGTCTCTGCAACATCGCATGGACATCGGGACAGTGCCTCTGGATTGGCAGACGGGGTGGTGGTCCCCTCTTTAAAAGGGGACGGAGGGTGTGTTCCAACTATAGAGGGATCACACTCCTCAGCCTCCCTGGAAAAGTCTATTCGGGGTTCTGGAGAGGAGGGTCCGTCGGATAGTCAACCTCGGATTCAGGAGGAACAGTGTGGTTTTAGTCCTGGTGGCGGAACAGTGGACCAGCTCTTCACCCTTAGCAGAGTCCTGGAGGGTGCATGGGAGTTTGCCCGACCGGTCTACATGTGTTTTGTGGACTTGGAAAGGCATTCGACCGTGTCCCTCGGGGAATCCTGTGGGGGTGCTCGGGAGTATGGGGTACGGACCCCTGATAAGAGCTGTTCGGTCTCTGTACAACCGTGTCAGAGCTTGGTCCGCATTGCCGGCAGTAAGTCGAGCCCGTTTCCAGTGAGAGTTGGACTCCGCCAGGGCTGCCCTTTGTCACCGATTCTGTTCATAACTTTTATGGACAGAATTTCTAAGCGCAACCAGGGTGTTGAAGGGGTCGGTTTGGTGGACTCAGGATTGGGTCACTGCTTTTGCAGATGATGTTGTCCTGTTTGCTTCATCAGGCCGTGATCTTCAGCTCTCTCTGGATCGGTTCGCAGCTGAGTGTGAAGCGGCTGGGATGAGAATCAGCACCTCCAAATCCGAGAGCATGGTCCTCAGCCGGAAAAGGGTGGAGTGCCCTCTCAGGGTTGGTGGAGAGATCCTGCCCCAAGTGGAGGCGTTCTAGTATCTCGGGGTCTTGTTCACGAGTGAGGGAAGAATGGAGCGGGAGATCGACAGGCGGATCGGTGCGGCATCCGCAGTGATGCGGGCTCTGCATCGGTCTGTCGTGGTGAAAAGGAGCTGAGCCGTAAGGCAAAGCTCTCAATTTACCAGTTGATCTACGCTCCTACCCTCACCTATGGTCATGAGCTATGGGTAGTGACGAAAGAACGAGATCGCGAATACAAGCGGCTGAAATGAGTTTCCTCCGCAGGGTGTCTGGGCTTTCCCTTAAAGATAGGGTGAGAAGCTCAGTCATCCGGGAGGGGCTCAGAGTAGAGCCGCTGCTCCTCCGCATCGAGAGGAGTCAGATGAGGTGGCTCGGGCATCTGATCAGGATGCCTCCTGGACGCCTCCCTGGTGAGGTGTTCGGGCACGTCCAACGGGAGGAGGCCCCGGGGAAGACCCAGGACACGCTGGAGGGACTATGTCTCCCGGCTGGCCTGGGAACGCATTTGGGATTCTCCCGAAGAGCTGGAAGAAGTGGCGGGGAGAGGGAAGTCTGGGCCTCTCTGCTTAAGCTGCTGCCCCCGCGACCCGACCTCGGATTAGCGGAAGAGGATGGATGGATGGATAGTCAGAATATGAGGGCGAGTTAGCACACACCAACCTCTTGGGTGGCCATCTTGAAACTGACAAAACATTCAAAAGGATAAAACTTTGATTTTACTGTCAGGGAATTAATCAGGGGATCTGTCGCTTTTGTGTTTCGTGTCTGGCATGTCAGCTGCGACAGATTACTCTTGTTGCAATATCCTGATAGATATACAAACTTCTGAAAGTATCAGGGTGGACTATAGTAGATCCTCTCGAACCCTCTGCCCGAGGACATAAATTGGATTATGTACATGGTATCCAGAGGCCATCCATCCATCCATCCATTATCCACCACTTATCCAAGGTCTAATAAATGGTAACAGTTACTTACCCCTCTTGCTGTCTGCATACCAAGAAGTTCCATAAACCTCTACAGTTTTTTCACCTTATGAGCAACAACTTCAGGGATTACTGAATATATTAAAAGATCAATAAAAAACTTGAGGTCCCCTATTCCAAAAATATCTTCAAATATGTCACACAATTATGCAATATATTTGGAAAAATCAGACCAATACTAAGAGCTTATATGGAACATGCGCAATCAGCCCAAATCTATACGCATGATAAGATGCTCCTGTAGTTTGCTCCCGGAGATTGGGTCAAGCTTCTTCCACTTTCTATTCCAAATTATTGGTTAATTGGCAAGGGTGCTATGAAGTTAAGGAAAGGAAGGGGCTGGTTGTCTGTTTGGTTAAACAACCCAAACAGTGATGAGAGGAAAGTTTTAGTCCCTGGTCCAGTCCTATTGTATTGGTTCTAAAGGCCGATGGCAGTTAAGAGTTTTGCAAAATCTTTAGTAAGCAGGTGTCCTGCATATCTGATGCTTAGAGTGCACACACTCCTCGAGCAACTCAAAAAAGCATGATATTTGACCACCCTTGTCATGACAAAAGGGTATTGGCAAGTTCCGTTAATGGAATCCGTCAAAGAAAAAAAAAACCCTTATTTAGCACTCTTAGTGGTCACTGGCAGTATTGAGTCCTCCCATTTCGGTTACATGGGACATCAGCCACCTTCCAATGCCATGGAAACAGAGTGCTATGGCCCACAACTAAAGTGCTGCCTGCCAGAATGAGGTTCAAGGGGTGTTCCTCACACTATGTAAAGTGGCATTAAGATTATTTTGGATCAACTGAGGCCAAATAATTGCACTATTTGGAAGGAGGTAGTATAATTCAACCACAGTGTGCCATAGTTAATGCTGTACTCAACTGGCCCTGTCCACAAACTAGGCGGCAAGTACAAGCATTCCTGGTATTTGTGGGGTGCTACTGCAGGTGTGTGCCTCATTTTTCTGAGAGGGCTATGCCCTTGACTGACCTGACAAACAAGAGGGTTCCTAACATAGTGGTTTGGAAACAGGCCCTCACATCTGCACCTGTATTGTTGGATTATTCTCTGCCTTTTATTGCTCAAGCTGACATTTTGGTCACAGGTCAGTGCTGTGTTGAGCAAGAGTGTCGTTTGTGTATAACGCCTCATCATTTTGCTGAGCCAGAAACTATTGGACCTTGAAACCAGGTATGCGGCTATGAAATGGGAAGTACTGTGAATAAGTGAGCTATTCTTCAGCAGAGCAGCTACCTGCATGGCCATGAATTCATTCTAGTCATCGACCATGCAACTTTATAGTGGATGGCGCTGCACAAATAGTCAAAGCAACATGTCACTTGATGTTTCTTGGACCTTCAGTCATTCAACTTCAAAGTCCTAGATCACCATGGTTACCTCCATGTCAATGCTACAACAACACAAATAACATTTATTTACATAGCACATTTTCATACAAAAGGTAGCTCAATGTGCTTTATATAATGAAGAAAAGAAAAATAAAAGAGAAAATAAGAAATTAAAATAAGACAACATTAGTTAACAGAGAAAAGGAGTAAGGTGGTCCGATGGCCAGGGTGGACAGAAAAAACAAAAAAAACTTCAGACAGCTGGAAAAAAAAATAATGCTGATGCGCTTTCTCTGAGATATGGCCTTACTGTTCTGGCTACCTGACCCAATTGGTCTGGGCTTTCATGTCAAACACATGTGCTTAGGAGACAACTTCAAGGCTCATATAAATGTGATTACACTCTCTACCAGGGGTTGGTGCTGTTGCCTCCCTCTGCAGAAGCAGTCATTGACCGTTGTATCCTGAATAATGTCACGTCAAGTTCCCAGCAACCTGATCCCACTTATTCCTGCCATGGCTGATGATATGTAAACACAGGCACTTGTCATTTGAGGGGACATTCTCTGAAAGTGTGGAGTATTTTTACAAGGAATTCACTTTAATTCTTTAAAAACTGCTAAAGAGACAACTTGTACTGTGTTAATGAAATACAGAAAAAATGTCTGCATGTGTATTGAGTGTTCAGTTTGTACAAAATACTTCACTGCGGCAACCCTATTAGATGGAATAGCACGAGGATTATAAAGATGATTCAAAATCAGTCAAGGGTGCTTTTAAAAATAAGTAAAACTTATGAAACAATTATAAAAAATATTTTAAACAGTAGTGACAGGAAGAGAGTTCTCATCCAAATGTAATTTCTTTGTTAAAGGTTTAAGTTCCGCTGTTTCTTTAGAATTGTGCACAATGCTGTTCTTTGAAGTATTAAATGTATTTGTTGATTTCAGTTCTTAATTCACTAATGAGTTCATCAAATCACAGATGTCTTCATTATATTTGTTTGTCCAGAGCTGCTCAGACCCTTCAGTGGTCTCTCCTCACAGCTCCACGGTGGTCCAGCTGCTGGCTCTCTGCAGTTTGCTTCTTCTCCCTGTAACTGCTCTTTGTTTCATTGTTTTTATGTACAGTTTAACATTCTTTGAACATAACAGCGAGCAGCACATTAAATCAGTGGTTTAAAATGAGCTGAGGATGTGCCCAGTGGTGGTCTGACACTCCATCCTGTCCTGCACTCAGTGCTGCTCAGAGCCAATTTACTGGCACTTTACAAGTGTTATTTAGACCAAAAGAAGTTATTATGAAGGTCTTGGTACATAACAGTATTAGACACATATAAACGAAAGACCTCTGTGTGTGTGTGTGTGTGTGTGTGGAGCAGTCCACTCCGCTAGCATCCACCACAGCCATGGGAGTTGGTGTGAAGATGTAGAAGCTTATACAAGAGTGACTTGCCCTTGGTGAGATGGCGCATGCCTGCACTTTTAACGTCTTTCAGCACTTGCATGCCCCTCAATTCTCACTCAACCCAAGCAGACAAACTCAGCTTTGTGCTACATGCATGTTGTACATTAACACAACGAGCTACCATACGTTTACCTGAGACCGGTTCCAGCCTCTGTAACTTCACTAATATAATAAAACTGCTGGGGAGTCATTGGGTTGCTTTTTGTCCCGAAGACAACACACAGCTAGTATGGGTAATAAATTCATTTTTACCTAAATATTGCACCCACAGTATTACCATTTCTAATTCTGGATGAACCACAGGTCACGCTATTAATTAACAAATGGAGGCCTTTATCAAACTGTTCACACATGTTCAGTATACAAGTCTCTTCTATAGCCCGTGAGTGTGTTGCCATGCACCTCAATGATGCGGTTATTCACAGATCCCTGGTCTCTAAAATGCCATGTAAATGTCGGGTTATCAGAGGTAGATTTCCCTGTAAATAACCTGGTTAAGTAACCCTGTAAACCGTTAAGCGGGTAACACTTAAGGATTTTCTAGTCTGCCCAAGTCCACTGCACTCTGTCAGCCTGCGAGTGTCTTTACTTCACACACACGCATCCCTCCCAGTTATTATTATTATTTACCCAAGCAGCAGCAGGTGTAAGGCAAGAAGGACACGTGCCAGTATGACGCAACTTAATAAAAATAATAATTTATATTTAGAGAGAGCCTTTCACAAACCCAAGGTTGCACTACATACAGTAAAAAAAATTACAAAACAGACAAAAGAAGAGGAAAGTTTTCAGTTGAGATTTAAAGTTAGAGAAAGAGGAGCAAACTCAGAGAGACTGAGGAAGAGAGTTCCAGAGTTGAGGGGCCATAACACTGAAGGAGCTGCCTGCCCTCCCAGGGCGGAGAGTCTGGTGTGTGGGACAGTAAGGAGATTGCTGCTCGAGGACCTGATAGAGCGACAAGTAGTGTAAGGAGCTGAGTGAGGTAGAGGAGGTGAGAAAACGAATCTTGAATTTAATCCTTGATGGCACCGGTAACCAGTGAAGCTGCGAGAGAACAGGGGGATGTGAGCAAAACACTTTGTGTGGCTGCCGAGTTCTGCCTGCACTGTAGCCTCTGTGTAGATTTAGGGAGGTCGATGAAGAGGGAATTGCAGTAATCGATATGAGACTTTATGAAACAATGAACCAGAGTTTGAGCCTCATTAAAGGACAGAAACGGACGGAGGCGGGAAATGTGACAGAGATGATGGAATGAAATTTAGGAAAGAGACCTAATGTGTAGCTGAAAGTTAAGTAAGGAATCAAACAAAACACCAAGATATCTGACAACAGGAGCAGGTTTGACAAGTGGACCATCAACAGAAACAGAGAAATTAGATGTCATAGAAAGTTGGGAGTTTGGGTGACAGTGATCAGTGATGTAGTCAGTGAGTGTCCTGGGAGGTGAATCTGTAAGGGAGTCTGTACTAAGATATGCAGAGCTCAATCACACAGCCAAGGAGAACACATTCATAAAGTGTCCCTTTGTCTAAATGTATTTAAGAAACACAAGGAAATGATCACAGGCTTCTGTTTCTGGTGGCTGATGATGGCGTTGAACGCCTTTTATCTCAGTTTGATGTTGGACAGCTTTGAGAACTCCAGATTACTTACACGTGATTTTTAATAACGCAGGTTCCTCACCTTATCTCGGTTACAAGTGGCCTTTTAAACACACCTGCGCTTACAGGACTTCTTACACACCTCTGGTAAAACACACACCTCGCTTTCTAGTTAATTACACAATAAAGACCTTTCAAGCTTCATCATTGAAAGATGCTAAGAAATTAATTCACGCACTCCTCTTACTGTAACGCACTCCTCTCAGGACTCCCCAAAAAAGACATAAATCTTTTGCAACGAGTGCAGAATGCAGCTGCTAGAATCCTAACTGGGAAAAGAAAATCCGAGCACATTTCTCCAGTTTTGATGTCACTACACTGGTTACCTGTGTCATTCAGAATTGACTTTAAAATTCTGCTTATGGTTTATAAAGCCTTAAATAATCTCGCCCCATCTTATATATCAGAATGCCTGACACCTTATATTCCAAATCGTAACCTCAGATCCTCAAATGAGTGTCTCCTTATAATTCCAAAAGCTAAACTTAAAAGAAGTGGTGAGGCGGCCTTCTGCTGTTATGCACCTAAAATCTGGAATAGCCTGCCAATAGGAATTCACCAGGCTGATACAGTAGAGCACTTATATAAACACTGCAGAGAACACATGACTTTAACATGGCCTTCTCATAACCTCACTTTAACTTAATCCTGATACTCTGTATGTTCAATTCATCATAATAACTATTCATGGTGGCTTTAAAATCCGTACTGACCCCAACTCTCTCTTCTGTTTCTTTTTCCGGTTTCTCTGTGGTGGCGGCCTGCGCCACCACCAACCTACTCAAAGCACCATGATGCTCCAACATTGATGGACTGAAAGCCAGAAGTCTATGTGACCATCATCATCAGGTCCTTCCATTAGAACCCTAAATACAAAAAGGACTGTTTCATTTATTTTAGGTAGAATGAGTTTTTTTTTTTTGTTTTTTCTGTCCACCTTGGCCATCAGACCTTACTCTGTTAATGTTGACTTATTTTATTTTATTACTGTGTCTTTTATTCTTCTATTCTTTATTATGTAAAGCACTTTGAGCTACATTTTTGTATGAAAATGTGCTATATAAATAAATGTTGTTGTTGTTGTTGTATCAGTACACTTCAGACTTGAATAAAAGTTCACAATTAATGCCAGGAGGAGTAGTAAGAATTACATTATTGTAAGGAATTAGTATCACCTTCCACAATGTCTCCCTTAGTAAGAATTACATTAGAAATGTACAGTTTAAGTAATGAGGTTCATTGAAGTCGATGATGTAGTTGTAGAACTTCTGTCTCTGATGAAGCCTGAGGCACAATTGCTGTTCTTCTTGTGGCTTTGAAATACGAATATAAAACATATAAAGGATCCAATCAACACAATAATTACTATGACAGGCAAGAATGCCCTTAAAAGTACTTCACAGCGTGTCCTAAATGAAGATGTCAGCCATTCTGTTCGAGAAGAAACTCCTTGATGGAGTAACAACATGTCATGCAATTTTGGAGGATCACAGTCATCAGGGTGGTCCAAAGAACAGTCAGATGAGCAACAACATGGCCAATATAACAAGAAGCCCAACACTCAGGAAAATATCTCTGCCAGCGGGCACAGTCATTTATACAGCTGTGAACGCCTGAAGTTCATTCTTTTTAGGTTTAGTCCACCATGACAGCTGTGACTTATTCAGATCCAACACACTGGACTGTGTTTCTTCAAGGATACGGTGAAAGGCCTGTGGTGTTTTCACAAAGTCTTTAACGTGAACTTGACGCATCTGAGTTTACACACTCAGTCTTAATACACCACAGTATACTGATGAGCTACAGTGATGTGCTCTCAGCACACAAGCTGTCATCATATGGGTCATGTCCTGTGTGGAAACATGAGAACCAGGAGTATGTCAATGCCATTGAGAACACCTCAGTCAGTAACTCACGAATGGAGGTGTCACCACCGATGGCATGGCCAGTACTCTAAGCGGACTCCACCTCACACTTTACACTGCTGACTGATCTGCTTCACGCATGCATGAATAATTTACGGTATAAACATGCATGTAACTACCTGATTGGTACTCCACCTGGATTTACACCCCACAAGGGGTACATTAAGTGATCATAATGAGAATATTATGGAAGGACTTGCTTTTTCTGCATGTATTCATTATATCTTGTGCTGGATTAAGCTTGCTGTGCTCCTCACTATGCACTACAGATAGGGTAGTGACAGGGACGGCCCCCAAATTGTATAGCACTAGCCGCTTGCATCATAGATTCTGTGGGGATGCATACGTTAACTTCATTTACTAAAAGCTCAACCAGCAATTTACCATTTCAAAGTTCCAGCGCAAAACAAGACAGCCACCAAGTCTACAGCTCTGATCCATTTGTGCTCACAAAGTTCCTATCTTTGGTGAATTGATTGGCTGTGCCAAGCAGCGGTGGCATGGGACTGGCACGTTCTATCGTTTCAAGTTGTGCTCCAGGCAGCTGGCAACCCTTTTTTTCTTTCTGGTCTATCAGTTCAGATGCTTTGCAAATACTATCTTATTGTATAGAAAGTGTATAAAAAAACTGGCCAAGGAACTATAGGCCAGTAAACTTATTGTGCATCATAGGAAAGTTCATGCTAGGAATTACTTAGGAGAAGCTTGAGCAGCACATGGCAAGAACAGGTCTTTTACTGAAAAATCAGTATTGGTTCAGTCAACGGTGGTCATATCTTACTAATATGCTGGAATTCTTTGAGGAAGCAACAAAAAGATATGATCAGACCTGTTGAAATGATATTACATAATCAGTCTTCATAAAGCATTTGATAAGGTACCACATGAGACATTGAGTATCAAACTACAGGAAGTGGGAGTTCACAATGGGGTGTGTAGATGGCTGCTGATCTGTCTAAAACACAGGAAGAGTGTAAATGAACAAATGAACAAGCCTTCTCCTACCGAGTAGGTTCTATGGTCACGTCCTCCAGAGTCTTCAGTCCCATGCAGATATCAACAGACCCCTCCTAACGCTTACTGGGTGCAGTCCTATTGAAGAGAATAAAAGTGAAAAAAAACAGTAACTTTTACAAGTACTATAAATTTACAGCAGCTGTTGCAGACACAAATCAAATATATGTGTTTATTGTATAATATTAACAATAAGAGCAGCTCAGTACTCAAAACGGTAAACATACAAGGCAGTCAGGATCGAACTGGGGAACTCTTGATTACAAGTCAGCAATTCTTACCGCTGCGCCACTGAAACTGTTGTATCATCCTTGAACCTTTCGTGAAAGTGTTTATTTGATCTTTGGACTTCAGGCTTCACACATTATATAGTTTATGTGTACATTTGCCATTTATTACTAAGATATGAAAAACGTTTCTGTTTTAACAATGTGTTTACACAGATTATTGTAGAAACGGAACACACATGAAATACTGGTGTACCAAATAACGATCTATTATTTCCCCTCTAAAACTTCAGCACTTCACTCTCCCGGATAATCAAGGCATGAGCTGGGAGAACATTGTGCCTGTTCTGAGGTGGTGGGGGGAATGGAATAGCAGGCTACATGCTGCTTGTCTAAATTGGCACATTTACAGGACAAAAGACACTGACGGAGAGGTGAGAAGGGATTTGAGGTGTGTCGGGTTTTTGAGTTTTTTCGTAGGCTTTGGTAATTCTAGTGTTAAATGATACAGCATTAATAAGGTAAAAATAAATTATTCTATAACCCTTTTAACAATGTAAAGAACATGATAAAAAACCAAAAATCATTTTAGAGTGTGTTTAATTTGACCTTTTTATTTATTTTTTGCTCGCCTTGTATGTTGCATCAATGCAACAAAGACAAATTGTTAACCAATATTAGTGAACCAAGGCAGAAAAGAGATTTCTGGGAAGGGAGACACTTCCAACAACTTTATCAGTGCAGCAGATTGTGTAACCTGCAGCTCGTCAGCCTGTGGTGAGGGGAAAGGAAGTGACGTCAAGGGAATAAATAAAATAAAGCTGAGTTCAAACTGGAGAAACCTGAGACGAGAACTGACAACAGAGAGCCAAGTCAAAGAATTTAACAGCAAAATGACTTCAGCTGTGTGTATTTATATAATGGCATTTCACTTGAACAGACATCACAATCAGGAAATATGATGAACTGAATCAAATTTAGGATCTGAGTGGACAGTCACAGCATTGTCTGGATTAGTGACGACTTGACACAAAGAACTTTCCGTGTTTGACATCAACATGCTGGGGTTTATCTAAACACGGATATAAAATGTATCAAGTCTTTGTTAATGATCACTTAAAGAAACTTAAAGAAGCATTCATTACAAAGATATAAAATATCAAAACACAGGACTGAACACACAACTCAGTATTACGTCGTTAGATTTTTAACTCTCTTACATTTTCTGTGTATCAAGTAGCAGGAGACATTGTGCTGTACAACAACCAAGGAGCCATTTGAAAAATAAAAGAGAAAGAAAGCCTGAACAATTTGTGTTGTGCCCATCAAAAGGAAGACATGTGAACTTACACAATATTTATCTGAGCATAAATAACAAGAATAAACTGCTGAGAGAAACAGCAGGGATGAAAAAGTGAAGAAGTTCAGTGCAACCAATAGGAAAACTTGAGAACTTTAACCTCAATATGGCTTCCGCATCATAGAAATGATAAGATAGATAGATAGATAGATAGATAGATAGATAGATAGATAGATAGATAGATAGATAGATAGATAGATAGATAGAAGATAGATAGATAGATACTTTATTAATCCCAAGGTGAAATTCACAGAAGTTAAAACAGATAAATGTCCAGAGAGCGATTCCACATAAAAGAAAGTGGTAGAAGTGATCAGTGAATTGAAAAGAACAATAGAAAAAAAGGTAAAAGATAAAATCATACACGGAGCTGCTGGAAAGGCTGCCACTCGGATGCGGCGCCGGAAATGATTGAGTTACACCCCACAAGGGGTACATTAGTGACTTTAATGAGAATATTATGAAAGGACTTGCTTGTTCTGCATGTCTTCATTGTATCTTCTCCTCACTATGCACCACAGATAGCGCTAGCCACTTGCATCACAGATTCTGTGGGGATGCATCGCTAACTTCATGTACTCAAAAGCTCAACCAGCAATTTACCATTTCAAAGTACCAGCGCAATACAAGACTGCCACCAAGTCTAAGCTCTGATCCCTTTCTGCTCACAGAGTTCCCGTCTTTGGTGCATTGATTGACTGTGCCAAGCAGCGGTGGCATGTGACAGGCACGTTATATTCTTTGAAGTTGTGCTCAAGGCAGCTGGCAACTCTTTTTTCTTTCCGGTCTATCAGTGCAGATGCTTTGCAAATATTACCTTATTATATAGAAAGGGTATAAAAAAAAACTGGCCAAGTAACTATGGGCCAGTAAACTTATTATGCATTTTAGGAAAGTTCATGCTAGGAATTTCAAAGCAGATGCCAGAGCAGCATATGGCAAGAACAGGACTTTTACTGAAAAATCAGTATTGGTTCAGTCGATGGTGGTCATGTCTTACTAATATGCTGAAATTCTTTGAGGAAGCAACAAAAAGATATGATCAGACCTGTTGAAATGATATTACTTATTCAGTCTTCATAAAGCATTCAATAAGGTGCCACATGAGACATTGAGTATCAAACTACAGGAAGTGTTAGTTCACGATGTGGTGTGTAAATGGCTGCTGATGAGTGTAAAACACAGAAAGAGTGTAATTGAACAAATGAACAAGCCTTCTCCTACCCAATTAGGTTCTAAAGTCGCGTCCTCCAGATTCTTCAGTCCCATGCAGATATCAATGGGCCCCTCCTAATGTTTGCTGGGTGCAGTCCTACGGAAGAGAATAAAAGTGAAAAAAAACACTAACTTTTACAAGTACTATAAATTTGCAGTGGCTGTTACAGACGCAAATCAAATATATGTGTTTATTGTAGAATTTTAACCGTAAGAGCAGCTCACTACTGAAAACGGTAAACTTACGAGGCAGTCAGGATTGAACCAGGGACTCTTGACTACAAGTCAGCAATTCTTACCGCTGTGCTACAGAAGCTGTTGCGTCATCCTTGAACTTTTTGTGAAAGTTTTTATTTGACAATTGGACTTCAGGTTTCACACTTTATATAGTTTATACCATTTATTACTTTTTATTGATATTTATTAACTTTACTTGCCATTTATTACTAAAATTTGATAATCATTTCTGTTTTAACGATGTGTTTACACAGATTATTGTAGAAATGGAACACAAATGAAATGCTTGTGTTCCAAATAACAATCAATTATTTCCATTCTAAAACTTCAGCACTTCACTCTCCCAAATAATCAAGGCATGAGCTGGGAAAACTTTGTGCCCGTTCTGTAGTGGTGTGGGGATGGAACAGTAGGCTGCTTGCTGCTTGTCTTGATCAGCACATTTAAACGACAAAACAGGCTAAGAGGTGAGAAGGGATTTAAGGTGGGCAGAGTTTACGAGTTTTTTCGTAGGATTTGGTAATTTTAGTGTTAAAGCATACACTAATAATAAGGTAAAAAATAAATTATTCTATAATACTTTTAACAATTTAAAGAACATGATAAAAAACAAAATAACATAATTTTACAGTCGTCTAATTTGATCTTTTTATTTTTTGTGCTGTACTCGTATGTTGCATGAATACTACAAAGACAAATTGATAATCAATATTAGTGCACCAGAGCAGAAAAGAGAATTCTGGGAAGGGAGACACTTACAACAACTTCATCAGCGCAGCAGATTGTGTAACCTGCAACTCGTCAGTTAGGGAAAGGAAGAGGCGTCAAGGGAATCAATAAAATAAAGCTTCGGTGCAAACTGGAGAAACCTGAGACAAGAACTGAAACCAGAGAGCAAAGTCAAAGAATTTATTAACCACAAAATGACTTCAGCTGTGTGTATTTATATATAATGGCATTTCACTTGAACAACCATCACAATTAGGAAATACGATAAACTAAATCAAATTTAGGATCTGAGTGGACAATCGCTGCATTGTTTGGGATTATTGACACGACTTGACAAAAAGAATTTTCACGCTTTTGAAATCAACATGCTGAGGTTTATCTGAACTAATGGATATCAAGCATCAGGTGTTTGTTAATGATCACTAAAAAATACACTTCTGTTCAAATCCTCACTAAAGTATTGATTTTAAAGATATAAATAATATCAATACACACAAAAGAGCACACAACTCTGTATTGTGTCGTTATATTTTTAAATGTCCTACCAAGGTAACTGAACACTTTCTGTGCATAAGCCATTGGATCCATTGTGCTTTACAATAACCCTGCAGCCATTTGGAAAATGAAAGAGAAAGAAAGCCTGAACAATTTGTGTTGTGTCCATCAACTTGACATCGGAGACAAAAGGAAAGTTGATGTGCTTCCCACTTAAGAGTATTTATAGTCTTAACCAATACCATTGTTTGGTCGAGTTCAAGAACTGCATCAAAATAGTCCTCAGGATTTGTATATCCCATGACAGCTCGTGTTACAGGGAAGTTGCAATCCCTGCATTATTTTTCATGATGCATTAGAGTTCCCTCTGTGTCAAGCAGCACTCAGGTTATACACAAAGTACAGCCATCTGCATTCCCTTGATAGTGTGGTGCAACCATCTCACACAACCTTCTCCTGTATTTCACAAACAATTCTTCTGAATTAATTGGTGTATCAAAAACACAAAAGAAGGCAAAGAGTCTCAGCAGCTGCAGCTCATCCCAAAGACTACAGAATCTTCCAAGGACCTGTTCCATGAGTAATCAACATTTATATGGCCCTTCGTCTCTTGCAGCCTCTATGATTGATCTAAGACCACCCATTCAATTGTTCTTAGGTTGTCAAGCCCTATAATGTGTAGTAACAGCGCTCTTAGACAATATCTGTATCTTTTTTATCTGTCTTCTCACTCTCCATCCCTATGTTTATCTTCACACTGGTAACGCTCAGGTAATTCCAAATTAAAAATAATCCCTCACTCTAAGTATGTCCTTTTTCAGCCTAAACCAAGCTGTCAGGGTGGTATCTCCACTCCTACCCCTATCTAGTGTGCACACTGCGAATGCTCACAGACATCAAATCAAAACAACCATCACACTGCCTCGGGAGTTGATGTACTGAGAGTTCATGAATTGCCCAAGTTCATCATGTTCAAGAGTAGTACGCTCTCTAATTACAATGTTCACACAATTATGTCCTTTATATTCGTATTTGGAGACGTACTTCACACTCTTCACTGTAGCACAGATCTCTACATTGATATGGCAGTTGAACTTGCGACTCAGATTTAGGTTGTAATTTACTAACCACTGATACCTGTGTGGAAATAGCAGTGAATATACCTTTGCATCCAAGTTTGGATCAAGAAAACTAATCCTTTGGCAGTTCCTATTTGCATTCCCTACATCTGCTCTACAACAGATCAGGATGTCCTGCTCCAAAGGTGGTTCTCCTTCTGGGTGGTCAAACACGATGGGTACCTCATTTGCCCTTTGAGAATTATGTCTCTGTGGATTCCAATCCAGTGCAATCTCCACTACAGCAGTGTTTGGTCGTGCACCTGCTTCTCTCTGCATTCCTGTTCGATTTCAAACATCATTCTATATGCTGGAGTGAAAGGATTCATTTAACTCATTCATCACCTTAACTCATTCATCACCTTAACTGATTCATCAGTGCGGGACGGCACCTTGAATTTTCCATACAATGCATTCTCCTGTTGGTGACCTTGTCTTAAATGAGGATATACAGTTGAGCCTATTGCCTCTACTCATCATTTTCTGGTAACACACCTGCCTGATGGTAACAGTCATCATTTATATGGAAACACTATGGTCCTCTATGAGGAGGAGGGATAATATTCCCAGAAAGAACAATTAGGATACCTGGTGTTTTTAAATGAAATTCACAGAATCTGGATAACTGTTTTTGTCATGTAATTGGATTGCACTTCGTCAGGCCTCTACCCTAAGACCTGTCCAGCTTGGGTGTCCCACCTGAAGGCTAAGCTTCTGCTGGTATAGCTCTTAGGGTTACTCAGGCACGCAAACCCCCTGACCACGATAAGGTGCCAATCCCTCAGGAGAAAAACTGAAAAATAAAACAACAAAAAATAAAATAAAATATTCCTCATCAGATTATAACAACTAAAAACATGACATTTACCTTAATTGGATGGCCTATATCAAATATATTCGAACCCAACAATAACACTTCTCACTATTGCCAATATTAACAAAACTGAAAAGGGTAGGCGAAGTTATAAAAAAAAATTTTGTAGAACACAACAGATTTAGAAGAGAACATTTGAACTTTATCTTCTTTTTTGTCTTGTTTTAAGCTTGTTTATTTTACAAGCAACTGAACTCTCTGTTTGCGACTGAACAGCTCCGCTCTCCTTTCTCCTCAATCCACTCTACAACAACAGTCTCCTGTTTCCCTTTGCAGAAACTCTTCCAAATTCATCCATATCCAAGTTATTTGTTATGGACTTCTCATGGGCCTCTATCTTTTATGTAACATGGTGCAGCGATAGGGAGTTAGGACCTGTCACAAAGTGGAGAAGGAACTCTCACACGATGCTGAAGACACACCAATGACCAGGGCTGTTACAAACAATTTATGCAGCTCGGGAAAGGCTTCCTTGTACTCCTGCAGGAGTTTACACACAGTGGACAGGTCTGTTTCCTTTGAACATTTTTTGAGTAGCATTTGTTTTGCCACAAGAACTTCATTTTTCAGACTTACAACAACATCTGCTACAGTGCCAGCCATCACAGCCAGATGATCTAGAAATGCACTAGATTTGGGTGCAAGACTAGATATGGCTCTCATCAGGTCAATATTCTTGTGTGAAAATCAAGGATGTTGGCAGGGATCTTTTCAGAGACTGATGGGGGGGAAATGGTAGGGTCACCAGAGTCTGTATGGCCCAAAGTTGAGAGCACAACACTTTGACCCCGGTGTTTGCTCATTGTTCTCCTTCTCTTTGTTGAATGTGACTCATCCTCAGCAGGAGATGACACTCCCCAACAGTCATCCTCACGGATGTTTTTTAAGGAGTCCAGTGCTGCACTAACAATCCTCAGAAACTCTGCACAGATCAACTGACTGAGACTGTAGAATAGCATTTGCTGGTTTCAAGACACCAAGCACCCGCACTAGGAACTTTCCAATCTCAAAGAAGTGATGCCTCTTAATTTGGCATAGCAGGCCTGATACCTCGGTGCACAGGTCAACTGAAGCATCATCATCTTCTGTCATCTCAGATAGGACACTAAGGATTTGTTCTTGATTGTCCACAGTGCACCTTGTCACCTCATAATGGCTTGTCTATCTGATCTCAAGAGCAGCCTTTTTAGACAAGGGCATCATGTTTATGGAGCACATAGTGGTGGTGAACAAAGTTGTAGAGTGAAGTAGATAGGCTAAAAAATATTTTTGCACATGGCTAACTCTGCATGGCATGCACAACCACTAAGTGTAGTTGGTGGTTGTAGCAGTGGATGTATGGGACATATCTGTCAAGCCTCTTTTGGAGCAGAGCTTGTACTCCACCTCTAACCCCATCATAACATTGGCTCAGTATACTGTCAGCACTGTAGCCAGCATCAGAAAGGTGTAACAGCATCTCAGAGGTGATGTACTCTGCATCAAGTTGTTGCAAGTCAAGCAACCCAATAAGATGCTCCTCTGGCATGGAATTTCTGACAAACCGTATTTTCACAGACACATTTTCCACATTGCACCTATCCCTGGTCCCATCACTTTTGAGGCAAAACCTTGCAGAAGCAGCACTGTCATATTTTTTCCTGACCTCTCCAAGCACCATGTCAGCCAGTGTTTAGATAATTTCATTTTGGATATTCTTAGATGTGTATTTTGCATTTTTTGGGACACCCTTAGCAATGCTTGCTAGCTTCTCATCCTTCTCTAAGGTATATTCCATCAGTTTTAGGAAAATACCTGAAGCATCATGTCTCAAGGTTTCTGCAGTCCCACGGACCCCCAACTCATTTACACAGAGAAACCTTATAGCACTACCAATACTCTTGACATAGTAATGTTTTTTTTCAAGTTGTGTTTTACCAACCAACATTGAATCCACAGGTCCCCCCTGTGACCTCTCTGCTTTTATGCTCAGTCCAGGTGGTTGAAGCATGCCCATGGTTGTGGCTGGACACATGCCTCTGTAGCCTCTTGTCTCGATCAAGTGTTGCTTTCCAGTTATTAAAATCAGTTAAGTTAAAAACTACATCCCTCTCATTAACAGTGCTGCCATATTTCTGACAGGGGAAACAGAAGCATCGTCCCACACAGCAGAGCCCTCCAGCCATGGTGTGTGCAGTACCAGGCAGGATTGAATGGTCTTAATGTTGTACCACCAAATACACGTTTGGGGTAACTACCCAGTATTGGCCGGGATGGGTATTGCCATTTAAGTCACTGGGTAGCTGAGCGTTTGCTTTGGGGCAGCAATTGTTGGCAGAGGTACAGGAGAAGCAGTGCCTGTTGATGCCACAGGAGTAGACATGCTAGCTGCTGTCTGTGATGTAGCAGCATCGGCATAATTGCTACTGCTATTGGTACAGGCAGGAGCAGCGCCACACTTTTTAAAACCTTGGAAAAAAGGATGCATCTCACAGCATTAACTTTCCCTTTGTCAGCTGCTGGAAGCTGGGGTGGAAAGTGAATAATCTTTACTAAAATCTCTGTGATTACATCAGTATATGTAAACAGAAAACTGTTGAGTGCAGAGTTGAACGCTGGGGCGGGTCTTTGTGTCGGGGTCTGACAGACAGACTCAGGTCCTCTAGTCGGCTCTGTGCAGCAGACAGGCTCACAGTGGTGCTTGTGGGATCGAGAAAGAAACACTTCTCTACCAGACTGAAACTGTGAAAAGAGCAATGGACTAGACCCCCATTGACTGTACAAATATAGATGGATTTTTTAAGTTGTTGTTAATTATCTCACGAGTCGCTATGATTTTGACGACAGACATTTGCTGCTTCCTCAAAGCCTCCCGCTGTTGCACAGCCCTACCTACTGAGAAACCTGACACCGGGTCATTTGCATACTAACAGCGATTGGATGTTTAGCTGGGGGGAGGGTGAGTGGGGGATCTCTGCCGAGTGCTGTGTGAGCCTCCGCACAAACAGAGCACGGAGGAAAGAGCAAACAAGAGGTGAAACCTATCATCTCATTTGTGCCTTTTCAGCTACTGTAGTAAACCTTGTCCATATTCAGTTTGTGGGTAATCTATTATTGTCTTTCTCAACTTCTAAAAGTTTGATTTAAGGGGACAGGACGTTTGTTTAAGGGGGCATTGCCCCCTCTTGCCCCAGCGTAGAGCCAGCCCCGATAGGAAGTAAAAATGTTAGGTTTGAATACACAATGAGTGATCAGAAATAGAGAGTACACCTTAGGAGAAGAATTTAGGAGTCGTCGTGGACTCTAAGCTATCGACTTCCCGACAGCGTTCAGAAGGCTAACAGAATGTCAGGTTATATATCACCTTGATGTGTGCAGTACAAGTCACAGGAGGTTCTGCTCAAGCTTTATAACACACTGGTGAGGCCTCATCTGGAGTCCTGGGTGCAGTTTGCGTCTCCAGGCTTCAAAAGGACAAAGCAGCACAAGAAAGGTCAGAGAAGAGCGACAAGGCTGTATGAGGGCTACAGGTAATTATGAGGAAATAATAAAAGAGCTGAGCTTTTACAGGAGATGAAGAGGAGACTTCAGTGAAGTGTTTAAAAATATGAAGGGAATTAGTCCAGTGGATCGAGGCGGTGACTTTAAGATGAGTTCATCAAGAACACAGGGACACAGTTGGAAACAATGGTAAATTTCACACAAACATTAGGAAGTTTTTCTTCACAGAGCCACAGACATGTGAAATGAGTGACTGGGTCGTGTGGTGGACACGAGGACATTAGGGACCTTCAGAGCTCGGCTTGATGTTATTTTAGAGGAATTCATTGGTTTGGACTGGCGAGTTTTGTTGGCTGAATGGCCAGTCCTTGTAAAGGTTGTTCTCGTACATTTTCTAAATGTACTTTTCAGTGTAGTTAGATCATCAAGCCTGTCTGGAGAAATTGTAATGTGGAGTGGGAGCAGATACATCCAGACATACACTCACTCACACACACACACACACACACACACTCTCGGCCGCTTCAGTAAAGTTTAGTTCTCAGTTCAGTAGGAGTGAATTTTAAATTCAGAATTCAAGTACTTAACATGACACCAGTGACTACACCAGTGCGATTACAATGCGTGTTTGCAGTGGCCTTCAAAATGTTTCAGAGCTTTATCATCAGGTGGGTGCATTGCTGATTTTTATTTTCTCTCCAAAGATGACAAGCTGCCCTTAAAATCGACAGCCCTGACAAAGATGATGGGAACTGCAGCTTCCAGTTCAAGTAACTTGGAGGGTGAGAAGGTCAGTGTGGAAAAGAAAGCCAAGGTGGTCTCCAAGAAGACCACCACAGCCAAGTCAAGCCGATCCATAAGAGGAAGACGACCCTCTGCCGACATCTGGTGTTTCATTTTTATTTTTTGGATATTTTAAGTAATAATGTCTGTCTGTCTGTCTCTCGTAGAAGTACCAGGATGATGATGATGACTGTGAGCATGTGGCAGCTCAATTCCTTCAGCTCTGGGCAAGGAAGCTTTTTAAATAAAAAAAGGAAAGTTTTGATTCCTCTGATGAGGAGGAGGAGTAGTTGTCCTGCACCCCCGGTTGGGTTTGCCAGGAACCTGAAGTTTTAAAGCAGATGAATTTCAAGCTGGTCAGGGGTGCTTTGCTGAGCAGACCCTCCTGGGCTGACCACCACCTGCTGCCTCAGCCCCCAGTTGAACAAAAGGGTCCTTAAATTGAAATAAAACCGATATTTTTGTGTAAGACTACAGTTGGTCATCGTTTCTTTTTGCTGCCGTTGCAGTGGTCCTGGAGACCACCGGTGTTTGTGGCGTGGAGTGTGCTGCCCGGGGACTTGGTGGTTGTCTTGTGTGTGTTTAAGGTCCCATGATGCACATCTTCTCTTGTAGGGGCGAGCAAATAGTCCATTTGTCTGGGGGCAGAGAGCCTGAGGGGTAAAGCGACATCAGAGCAGCATGGTCAGAGTTTAGTCTTGCAGGTCCAGACGTCTGCACCCTGACCGCAACAGTCTCATCTGGGAAGAGCTCTCTAAAACGTTAGCCACGAATTGTAGCAAAATCCAAAACCTCTGACAGGGCTCGATTTTCATCCTCAAAAACCACCCCAATGTTGAAATGTCTGGGGTCGCTGTGTCCCAGTGTCACGTCGTGTGTTTGACAAAAATGTACACCGACCTGAAATACACAGACAGGGCAAGAAAAATGGAACTGAAAGATGCTCACCGTAACTGGATTAAGATGAGTAACCTGCTGAAGTTGGGTCTTAATACTCGGCACTTACTTTACACACGTACTGTAAATACTCTCCTGGGGCCTCATGCATAGCGCCGTGCGTAGAATTTGCACTGTAACATGACGTAAGCACAAAAGCCGAAATGTGCTTACGCACAGAAAAATCCAGATGCACGAATCCGTGCGTTCACCCACTTCCGCGTTGTTCAGCTACATAAATCCCGGTCAGCGTGAAAAGTAACTATCGTGCACGCGCGTGCTGTCCCGCCCCAACTCCTCTCAGAATCATGCCTCTTTGAATATGCAAATCAATATAAATAGCCCTTAAGCTCAGCATTCTGTGAAAAGGCAATGGCAAAAGCAAGAGGGATAATATAAGAATTTCAGCAAATACCAAGTGGAGGCAAAGAAAAACGTACTATTTGTTGGTTTAAACAGTGGTATAAACAACAAAGGAAGTTGGTCAGGTAACATAGCATGTTGGAGAAACTTGAAAGCTCAAGTTCACAAAGTAGCATAGTGCCCGACATAAGAAAGAAGTTGTCACATATCAAAGTCGCTGTGAAAAGGCGAGTTGTAGCCCACCGTCTGAGCTTATTAGGGTACAGAGGAACAAAAAAAGGCATACAGTAGGAAAAAAGCACAAAATGTTAAGTTCAATCTCGAAATGTCCACTTTAATCACATAGTTTATTTTGTCATTAAAGTAGAACATCATAAACTTCATCTTAAAATCATTTAATTAACTAGTTTCTCAAATCCCATCATATCTAAAGTAGCACGTTAATAGCTTTGTTTTGTATTTGATCTTTTGCTCTATGTGTGTGAATTACTACGTGCTTCCGCTTTCTCTTCCTCCGACTGGACACAGAATCCAAAACATTTGTGATATTACAGCTCTCTGAATAATTAAAATACTGAGATGTATACATGATATCTTTTTTTGATGGTAGGAGTTAAAGCATGTTATTAAACAGGGTAACACAGTGCGTGATTGTGTGCGACCTTTGATGAAATTATTGTAGCAGTACTGTCTCTTTCAAACGTACTAATTTCCAATTCCTATCCTTACTTTTCTTTCTCCAAATACCCAATTGCCACACAATCAGCTCTGTAATAGACATTCAGCCATCTGTAAGCTTACAACAACGATACGTCAAAACTTTTAAGGAACATTGAAATATCTTTGTAGTACATGTTTAACTATTCTATCCATCTATCCTTCCAGTGTCACGTCAGCCCCAGAAAGAATATAGCACAAGGTAGGATCAATCCGTGAACTTGCTAGCACTGCTGCACCGTGTCCTCACATGTTTAATTATTAACAATACAGATTATTTAAATGAAGTTAAAGTTTTATCTATATAATATAATCAACATATTTTGCTGCATTTCATCTTAAAAACGTTACCGTCATCATATGTAAATACGCGCTTTATAAAGTGGCGCAGGTTGTGCAATATTATAAATGTAGTGCAAGTTTACAGTGAGGTGATTCTACTTATAAGTACAAACAGTTCTACGAGGAACACTTGATGGACTGATTGATTGTTTAAAGTTCTTGGGATGAAACTATTTCTGAACCACGAGGTCCTTACAGGAAAGTCTCTGAAGCGTTTTGCCGTGGCTGAGGCAGCGTGTGCTTGATGCTGTATACTTCTAAGCATCAAGCAGATTAGTAGTCAAGTAACTTCTACTTAACTTCTAATCCTAATGCGTCAAGTTTATTTCTGATAACCTCACTGAATCCATATTTGCCAATCAATAAAATTTCAGGTTTCTCTTTATTTAGATTGAGAAAATTACTATTCATCCATTCAGAAATACCAGTAAGACATTGTGTTAGTGATTCGAGAGAGTCGGTGTCATCAGGTGCTATTGATAAGTACAGCTGTGTGTCATCAGCATAGCTGTGGTAGCTCACGTTGTACCTTGAGATAATCTGACCTAACGGAAGCATGTAGATTGAGACAAGAAGCGGACCCAGGATAGAGCCTTGTGGAACACCATGTAGAATATCATGCGTCTTTGAGTTGTGATTACCACAACTAACACAGAATTTTCTCCCTGCCAGGTAGGATTCAAACCAATTTAAGACACTGTCAGAGAGGCCCACCCATTCACTAAGGTTATTTCTAAGAATGTTGTGATCAATGGTATCAAATGCGGCACTCAGATCTAAGAGGATGAGAACAGATAAACGGCCTTTGTCTGTATTTACCCGCAAGTCATTTACTACTTTAACGAGTGCAGTTTCTGTGCTGTGATTTGTTCTAAAACCTGACTGAAATTTATCGAGAATAGTATGTTTATTGTTTATTACCCCTAGAAATCAATGCTTATAATTTATCCAAAATGTTTAAATTTACAGAACTGGGTAGTTCACTGTTACAAAAGGGAATGTCCTTCATTCCTACTCCATCCAAAATAAATACGGAAGATACTAGATATGATGTTCATAGATATCATAGAAAATTAAAATTGTTAGATTTTTTTGTTTATGTGGAAAACGATTCGATGCGTTAATTTCTGGAACCATCCACATGGGTTCCTAAATTGTCCAAAATTTGTAAACCAATTTTGGACTTAATTCAACAAGACTGGAAAACATTGGATAATATGTCATATATTAACTTGACCCAGGAAAATCCTACTCATGAAATAATAAGAATATCACTATAAAAATGTCAGATAAGGAAGTGATGACAGTCCTTATTGATTAAACACAATATCTGTATGAGGCTCAACATCAATTAAACAATACTTTACATTAAAAACCTTTAGCTAAACCTATACAGTTTTAAACTAAACAAAAAGAGTAAACATTTTATCCAAACTGGTGGAAGATGCGTATATTTCTTACCAATGAAAGAAATATTTTTCAGGTCCCAATATACCATCCAGGTGGAAATTTTATCTGTTCCCAAAGATTCATAAGACACTAGACTCATGGACCGCGCCTTATGAGATACCGCCTGGGAGACAAATCATTTCTGCTTGCTCCTTGGAATCTTATAGCATCTCTGAATACATTGATTATTTCTTAAACCCACAACTGCATAACAGTCATGTTAAAGATACTTTTCATTTTTTACAAGTCATTAAAATACACCAGATTCCTCTGGACGCATTTTTGTTTACTATGGACCCTGAGTCCTTATATACCGATATTAACACCTCATTGGGTTTACGGGCAGTAGCTGACAAATTCAAAAAATCTCCTGATCCAGAAAGACCAGGGGCCTCATGTATAAATGGTGTGTACACACAAAAATGTTGCGTACTCCCGTTTCCACTCTCAAATCGCGATGTATAAAACCTAAACTTGGCATAAAGCCACGTACATTTTCACGGTAACTCAAACCCTGCCGTATGCAAGTTCCCCGCTGAGTTTTGCAAACTGCCGGCACCCAGCATCAAAGCAGTGTTTTTGTTCCTATGTGGTTTCCCTTTCTTTTTTCGTTCCATATCCCTGACACGGGCTTTATCAAATACACTGAAATTAACTGCATATTGTTTATTAGTTTAAGGCATCTGATTGTAATTAACCTGTAAAAATATAATGGTCCATGGAATGGTCAAACTATTCAAATCAAATACAATAGCTGCTTAAGCTGTTACTCTCACTGCACCTTCTTCTTCTTCTTATTTCAGCTCCTCCCGTTAGGAGTTGCCACAGCGGATCATCTTTTTCCATATTACTCTCACTGCACCACTCGGAGTATTTATATCTATGTATCTGAGTGGGGAATCACAGCTCTACAGCAGCTGATCAGAAAGAGAAATATCGGTATACAGCATCAAGCTTACGCTGCCTTAGCCATGCTGTCTATTTGAACAACTCCCATACGACAAACTCTTCACAGATTTTCCTGTACAGACTTCGCGGTTCACAAACAGTTTCATCCCAAGATCTATAAACACACTCAATCTGCCCATCAAGTGCTCCTTGTAGAACTGTCTTTACCTATAAGTACAATCACCTCACTGTAAACTTGCACTACAGATATAATATTGCACAACCTGAGCCACTTAAGCAAATGTTTACATATGATGACAATATCATTTTAAGATGGAATGCAGCAAAACATGTTTATTATATACATATATATATACAGATAAAATGTTAACATCATTTAAATAATCTATATTGTTAATTATTAAACATGCGAGGACAGGTGTCGCAGCACTAGCTAGATGAGGGATTGTTCTTACCTCACACTGTATTCTTGCTGGAGCTGGTGTGACACTGGAAGGATAGATGGATAGAATAATTAAACATGTACTATGTATTTCAATGTTCCTTAAAAGTTTTGAATAATCGGTGTTCTAAGCTTACAGATGGCTTAACATCTATTACTGAGCGGATTGTGTGGCGATTGGGTATTTGGAGAAAGAAAAGGAAGGACAGGAATTGGGGGTTAGTACATTTGAAAGAGACAGTTATGCTGCAATAAATTAAATTAGTGAGGCAGGAACAATCTCTGGATTGGATGCCAGTCCGTCACTATCACTGAGCCACCGTGTTTCCATGTTTAATAACATGCTTTAACTCCTGTCATCATGAAAATGATTCCAAGTATACTGTACATCTCAGTATTTTAATTATTTAGACAGTTATGTAAGAGCCAATCTTAGAAAGTTAAAGTTTTGAGTTAAACTCATATTAATGTTTGCTTAATTTGAATAGAAAATAAATTTCTTCCATAGTCATAACTAATGGTATAGTCTTTTCCCCCTATAAGTTAGTAAGAGATAGAACCTTCTTACTATAACTGAGAAACAGTGCAGTAATAAGCTCAGTTGTGTTTAGAACAGGTCCCAGTAAGCAGGGACTTAAAAGACCCATTTCAACTCAGAAATGGGGTAGGCATACAGTTTTCTGACCGTCATTTTGAATGGTTCAGAAATGTTAAGTAAATAGTAACGATTTGAGATGTAACAAGCTTTGAACAGAACTTTTCTTAAAAATAATTTTCCCTTTTTTTTGCTATTTTAATTTTCTTTTTTGTGTGAATTGTTTTACTTTGAAATTTAACTAAACTTTTAAAAACGAAGATAATTTGTCTGCGGAATCATTTTGGCATGTCAGGCTTTTCTTGAATCCCATTTTTTTTTAGTTAAAGCTGCATTTAATAGCAATGAAAATATTTGTACTATACTCTCAAAGCTCCCACGTATGTTACAAAATATGTGGAGAAATGTAGCTATGAAATTGAAGAAGTAGATAGATAGAATTAGCGATTTAACTATCTTATTACATAAACTGGCTAAGATATTTATGCATCCTATTTAAGGCAGCACAGAGAAAAAGGAAAAGTCTGACAAGGTAAGGTCTCCTCTTAAGTATGGACAGAAATCAGGAGGTATCTACACTACAAGTATATCTGATGCTGCCAAAAAGGGGACTCAAGAAATCTCTGTCAAAAAGTCCATTAATGATACATGTGCATTTAAAAAGCCTTGTGTATTCTGCAATGGCCAGCATACTCTTGCTGAATGTAGTAAAATCAAAGAACTGCCACATAAAGAAAGAATTGACTTTTTAAAATCTAAAGGTTTATGTTTTCACTGTCTTAAAAAGGGGCACCTTGGTAAGAACTGTAAAGAAAGAATGAAATGTCAGACATGTTCTTTTCAGCACCCAGACATCCTGCACATCAAAAAAGACAGTGGAGCAACATCTAAAGCTACAGCTAGTGTGGCAACATCTACTGAAAGAGAAATCGAGACTGTACCTTAACTGGGGTTGAAGAAGAATGCGCACTGCAAGTAGTTCCTGTTAAGGTAAAATCCAAGAAGAGCGAGAGGTTTGTAGAAACATACACTTTATAGACCTCGGCAGTACAGTAACAATTTGCACTGAAAGGCTCCAGAGACAATTAAGCCTTCAAGGGAGAAGAACACAAGTATTCCTCAAAACTATGAATAACTATGATGATTCAAAAATGCTAACCCAATGTTCTGTCTTATCAGATTTACAAGTCTCTGGTCTCAATTATGATGAAGGTCTTTACACAGGTCTCCATTCCAGTGAACAGATAGTATTCCACTACAAGAAGATATCGATAAGTGGGCATATCTTAAAGAGGTACGCCTATCTCATATTGACTCTGAAGTTGATCTTTTAATAGGAATCAAATACCCAGAAATCTTCGAGCAGTCACAAATCTTACCTGGTCAAGGAGGTGGACCGCATGCCATGAAGAATGCATTTGGATGGGTGGTTGCTGGACCATGCAAAGAGATAGATGACCTCAAAAACAAAGCAGTAAGCTGCCAAAACATTCAATCAATCGTGTGTCAATAACAGAGATTGAAAATATGTTACTACAACATTATAACACAGATTTTCCAGAGAACAGCTGTGAAAAAAAGAAGGGATGTCACAGGAGGACATCAAGTTCATGTGCATAGTCTCAGAATCTGCGAGACTGAGAACAACGCAGCTGCACCAGGACCAGGTGTAAAGGCGAAAGTCTAGCGTCATCCTGTCAATCACCTGTCCTTCAAAGAAACAGCACGGCTTGCAGAGCTCGCTAACGCTACCGTCCAGATCTAAACACTAGCGTGGTGTATGTGCCCAAAAAAAGTCTAACTGCATTCTCGTACCATTGCTCGCGTACTAAAGTGTCAGTAGGCATTTTTAGTGGCATGACACGTGTAATTTGTGAGCATGCCTTGACGATCAAACAGAGGAAGCTCTGCAGTATACGTGTGACTTTATACCGTAGGAAGATAAGGAAATAAAGTAAAACTAGTAAAACTAAAAATAAAAACACTAACTTTGACAAGTACTATATATTTACAACGGCTGTTACAGGCGAAATCAAATGTATGCTTTTATTGTATAATATTAACAATAAGAACAGCTCACTACTCAGGACGTTTATTTTGGGAGACGTTAAGACTCAAACCCACAACCTTCTGAATTGGACTCAGCAACTCAAACCAGTATACCACCCGAGAATTCAAGACAATATGTAACAATAACCTGATTTCTTTTTCTTCGGTTATAGTCTTGGAAAAAAGTGCATTTGTTCTGTTACACTTGTATCTTTTGTGAAAGTGTTTCTTTGATATTTGAACTTCAGGCTTCACACATTATACACTTCATGTCTACATTTTGTCAATTATTGCTAAAACATGAAAACATTTTTGTTTTAACGATGTGTTTACATAGATCGTTGTAGACACGGAACACACATGAAATGCAAGTGTTCCAAATAATGATATAGTATTTATAAAAGGTGTCATTTTCCTTGACCTCTCTCTCTACACAACTCTAGGCAACTGACACGCAGGTAAACAGACAAGCTGAGAAAATTGTGCGTGGTGGGGGATGTGATAGCAGACTGCTTGCTGTTTGCAGCTTATCAACACATTTAAAGGACAAAAGACGCTGATGGAGAGGTGAGAAGTGTTTTAAGGTGGGATGGATCTGCAGATTTTTTTCGTAGGCTCTGGTAATTGTAGTGTTAAGGTCGGTGACAACAGAAGAACAAGCAATAAAGCTGGCAAAGGACCTCCAAGCTCTATGCCTCAAAGGGGGATTTTATTTGACTAAGTGAGTGAGTAACATCAGAGCAGTTTTATTGTCTATTCCTGAAGAAGACAGAGCTCGTGAACAAAAGGACTTAGATTTGATCCACAGTCTCCTTCCCACAGAGCATGCCCTGGGTGTCCAGTGGTGCACAGAAACGGACAGTTTCAAATTTCTGATTAAGTTACAAAACAAGCCCACTACAAGGCGTGATATTCTGTCTGTTGTTAGCTCAGTTTATGATCCACTTGGTTTTTTAGCACCTGCCTTACTGCCAGCAAAGCTTATTCTAAGAGACTTATGTAAAGAGAAATTTGGGTGGGATGAAGAAGTAGAGGTCAAACACATTCAGAAATGGAGAAAACAGATGGATTTGCAGATTTGCAGACTATAAAGTGAACAGATACTTCAAACCTATCGGGTTTGGAACCATAAAGACAGCACAAAAGCACCATTTTGCAGATACCAGTGAAGATGGATATGGCACTGTCACTTATCTTGTCTAAACCAATGAAGAGGGCAAAAGGCATTGTTCATTCCTGATGGGCAAGTCAAGAGATGCACATTTGAAGCAGGTCACGATTCCAAGATTGGAGCTGATAGCAGCCGTTGTGGCAGTAAAAATGGACAAAATGCTAAAAGGTGACCTTCAAATGCCCTACAAAAATCTACTTTTTGGACTGACAGCACCAAAGTGCTATAATGTTCAAATGAAAGCACTTGATTCAAGACCTTTGTTGCCAACAGAATCTCCGTGATCAGAGATCATTCACAACCTTCACAGTGGAGGTACGTCAAATCTGCCCTTAATCCGGCTGATCAAGCATCTAGGGGGCTAAGCATAGAACATTTTCTGAAAAGCACCACATGGTCACAAGGTCCAAGTTTCTTATTGAAGTCAGAACATGACTGGCCAAAAAGACCAGATCAACTGAACGATTCGCTTTTTGAAGATGAGCCAGAAGTTAAAACTTGTGCAGTTAACATGACAAGAATAAAGGAGACAACTGAACCCATCAACAAACTAATTACTTATTTTTCAGATTGGCATCACTTGAAGAAAGCAGTGGCTTGGTTCCTCAAGTTTAAAGACATACTGCTGCACTTAAGAAATGAAAGAAAAACATTTCAACTAGAAGTCAGTCAGAGAAGAATAAAAATCACTCATCACAAAGCATATGAAAAGGTATAAACTGACTTTAAAACCAAGTCCAATTTCTCTAGATGACTTAGTTAAAGCTGAAACAGAGCTCATCCGCCTCAGGCAACAGCAAGAATTTCCAGAAAAATTACAGGCTCTAAAGAAAAAGACTTGTGTTAAAAAGAACAGTCAAATTTATAAACTTGACCTGATCATACAAGATGGAATACTGAGAGTTGGAGGAAGACTCTGCAAAGCTGCAACTCAGAAGAAGCTAAGCATCCTGCAATTCTACACAAGCATTCACATGTTGCTTCTCTCATATTGCAGCACATTCATAAACAAATCGGACATTGTGGGCGCAACTATGTGCTCGCACAGTTACACCAGAAATACTGCATACCTAAAGCAAATTCAGCTATCAGAAAAATAATTTCAAAGTGCACAACGTGCAGAAGATAAAATTGCTCAGACAATGGAACAAATTTTGTTGGAGCAGAAAGAGAGCTAAGAGAAGCTACTAAAAACTTGGAACACGAAAAAATGAGCAACACTGTGATGCAAGAACAAATCAAATGGATTATCAATCCATCATCAGCCTCTCATCAAGGTGGAGTGTGGGAAAGACAAATCAGAAGCATAAGAAAGATCTTAAATTCAACACTAAACCAACAAACACTTGATGACCAAAATCTTAATACAATGATGTGTGAAGTGGAATCAATACTCAATAACAGACCCCTTACAAAGACATCAGATGACCCAAATGATTTGGAACCACTCACACCCAATCACTTGTTATTAATGAAGATACAACCTGAAATGCCACCTGAACTCGTTTCAGAAAATGAACCATACCCAAGAAGACGTTGGAAACAAATTCAATACATGGCTGATTTGTTTTGGAAAGGATGAACAAAAGAGTATTTGCCAGTACTTCAAGAACGTCAAAAATGGCTTGCGCCAAGATGAAATTTCAAACCAGGCCATGTTGTTTTAATTGTAGATAAAGCTACACCTCATAATTCCTGGGTAATGGGTCAAGTCATCAAGACAATGCCAGATGCCAAAGGTGCAGTCAGAAGAGTTTGTGTGCAGATCAGAACCAGCACACTGGACAGACCCGCGAATAAACTGTGCCTGCTTCAAGAAACAGCCAATGTTTGAAATAGGACATTTTTAAAATGTTTGCAGTGTTATTGCTAGTGATTTGAAAACAATAGTTAATATAAAAGTAAAGTTAATTGGCTCATATTGAAGTAAAATATATTAATTGTCTCCGCCCCTGCATTTCCAATTAGGGGCCGGAAATGTAAAATCAATCTTAGAAAGTTAACGTTTTGAGTTAAACTCATATTAATGTTTGCTTAATTTAAATAGAATTTAAATTTATATAATATACATTTATACAATAGCTAATGGTATAGTCTTTTCCCCCTATAAGTTAGTAAGAGATAGAACCTTCTTGCTATAACTGAGAAACAGTGTGATAATAAGCTCAGTTGTGTTTAGAACTGGTCCCAGTAAAGAGGGACTTAAAAGACCTACTCAGAGATGGGATAAGCATACAGTTTTGTGAACGTTGTTGTTTTGAAGTGGTTCAGAAATGTTAAGTAAATAGTAATGATTTGAGATGTAACAAGATTTAAGCTTTGAACAGAACTTTTCTTAAAAAGAATTTTCCCTTTTTTTTTGCTATTTTAATTTTCTTTTTTTGTGTGAGCTGTTTTACTTTGAAATTTAACTAAACTTTTAAAAACAAAGATATTTTGTCTGTGGAATCATTTCTGCGCATCAGGCTTTTGTTGAATCCCATTTTTTTAATTAGAGCTGCTGAACTTTGGTAACTTTGGAAAAACGCAGCTACAAGCTGTAATATCACGAATGTAATGGATTCTGTGTCCTGTCAGAGGAAGAGAAAGTCCATTTAAGTAGCACGTAGTGATTCACACACATAGAGCACATAGAAGATAAAATCAAAACAAAGCATTTAACATGCTACTTTAGTTACGATGGGATTGAGAAACTAGTAAATTAAACGATTTTAAGATTACATTTATGATGTTCACTTTAATGACAAAATAAACTATGTGATTAAAGTGGAGATTTAGAAATTAAAGTTGACATTTCAAGCTTTTTTCTCACTGTTTCCCTATTTTTTTTTCTTTTCTCTGTACCCTAATAAACTATCATATGACACCCAGATGGTGGGCTACGACTTGCCTTTTCAAGGCGACTTTCATATGTGACTTCTTTTTTATTTTGGGCACTGTGCGACTTTTGTGAACGTGAGCTTTCAAGTTTCTCCAACACACTATGTTACTCGATCAACTTCCTTTTGTTGTTTATATCACTGTTTCAACCAACAAATAGTACGTTTTCTTTGCCTCCACTTGGTATTCTTTGAAATTCTTCTATTTTCCCCCCGTGCTTTTGCCATTGCCTTATGGTTTACAAAGCCTTAAATGATCTCACTCCAACTTATATATCGGAATGTCTGACATCTTATATTCCAAATCGTAACCTCAGATCTTCAAATGAGTGTCTGCTTAGAACTCCAAGAACAAAACTTAAAAGAAGTGGTGAGGTGGCCTTCTGCTGTTATGCACCTCAAATCTGGAATAGCCTGCCAATAGGAATTCACCAGGCTGATACAGTAGAGCACTTTAAAAAACTGCTGAAGACACATTACTTTAACGTGGCTTTCTCATAGCTTCATTGTAGTTAAATCCTGATGCTCTGTATATTCAATTAATTATCATTATTATTCCTGGTGGCTCCAAAATCCATACTAACCCCTACTTTCTCTTCTGTTCTTTTTCTGGTTTTCTGTGGTGGCGATCATGGCCACCACCACCTTATGAAGGCACTGTGATGTCCTTAATTTGATAAATTAAAGGCCAGAAGTCCACATGACCATCATCATCAAGTTCTTCCATGAGAACCCTGAATACAATGAGGACTGATCATTTAGGTTAAGTAGAATGCCTAGAGGGGGCTGGGTGGTCTCATGGCCTGGAACCCCTGCAGATTTTTTTTTTCCAGCCTTTTTTTCTGTCCTCCCTGGCCATCGGACCTTACTTTTATCATATGTTAATTATTTATTTTGTCTTTTTTCTCTTTCTTCATCATGTAAAGCACTTTCAGCTACATTGTTTGTATGAAAATGTGATCTATAAAAAATTGTTGTTGTTTTTGTTTTCACAGAATGCTGAACTTAAAGGCTATTTATATTGATTTACATATTCAAAGAGGCTTAATTCTGGGAGGAGTTTGGGTGGGGCAGCAGGAGTGTGCACGTGCATTACTTTTAACACTGACCGGGATTTTTGGACAAGAAGAACGTGGAACTTGGCGAACACACAGATTTATGCAGCTGCATTTTTTTGTGCGTATGCACATTTGGGCTTTTGTCCTTACGCCATGTTTTAGTGTGAATTCTATTAACGCCGTTATGCATGAGGCCCCTGGTGTTTCCTGTCTTGCTATATGGTTGCGAGACTTGGACGCTATCTAGTGTCCTGACTGGACTCTTTTGATACTGTGTCTCTCTGGAAAATCCTTGGGTACCATTGAACTAGAATTAGAATTAGAACAATCTAGACGAGAACAGGCCATTCAGCCCAACAAAGCTCGCCAGTCCTATCCACTTGCTTCCTCCAAGAAAACATCAAGTCGAGTTTTGAAAGTCCCTAACGTCTTACTGTCTACCACACTACTTGGTAGGTTATTCCAAGTGTCTATTGTTCTTTGTGTAAAGAAAAACTTCCTAATGTTTGTGCGAAATTTACCCTTAACAAGTTTCCAACTGTGTCCCCGTGTTCTTGATGAGCTCATTTTAAAATACAAGTCTCGATCCACTGTACTAATTCCCTTCATAATTTTAAACACTTCAATCATGTCACCTCTTAATCTTCTGTTTCTTAAACTGTAAAGGCTCAGCTCTTTTAATCTTTCTTCATAATTCAACCCCTGTAGACCTGGAATCAGCCTAGTCGCTCTTCTCTGGACCTTTTCTAGTGCTGCTATGTCCTTTTTGTAGCCTGGAGACCAAAACTGCACACAGTACTCAAGATGAGGCCTCACCAGTGCATTATAAAGGTTGAGCATAACCTCCTTGGACTTGTACTCCACAGATC